>NW_027257976.1:137500-165000 GCF_045791955.1 Oncorhynchus clarkii lewisi | reverse complement strand
CTTAAAAGTATGGCTGTGTTTTCCACATGTTAAAACTGTCTCTGTCTTTCTGTGAAATATAATTCCCACAAGTTCACACAGACCACATCTAACCCCAATCTATCCCAATCGACAACTTCTTCACCGCCAGCGACTCCTGAGAGACAATGTCCACGTCTATTGAATCAGAACCTGGCTGTGTCGCAAATGGCACCCTATTCCCTAGCTGGTGCACTACTGTTGACCAGTAATGCGTTATATAGGGTGCAGGGTGCCATCCGGGACTCGTACAGGGTCTGATTCAATAAGGAGGGAGGAGAAACAACCAAGACGTGGACATTGTCTCTCAGGAGTCGCTGGCGGTGAAGAAGTTGTCAACTGGGATAGATTGGGGTTAGATGTGGTCTGTGTGAACTTGTGGGAATTATATTTCACAGAAAGACAGAGACAGTTTTAACATGTGGAAAACACAGCCATACTTTTAAGCGAGACGTGGGGAAAATGTGGAGAGTCTGAAAAAAGGACAAGGATTATTATAAAATATTAAATACAACTTATAAAGGCTTTATATTGCGTACATAAATGTCTCATAATCACTACATAAATGTCTCATAATCACTACATAAATGTCTCATAATCACTACATAAATGTCTCATAATCACTACATAAATGTCTCATAATCACTACATAAATGTCTCATAATCACTACATAAATGTCTCATAATCACTACATAAATGTCTCATAATCACTACATAAATGTCTCATAATCACTACATAAATGTCTCATAATCACTACATAAATGTCTCATAATCACTACATAAATGTCTCATAACCACTACATCAATGTCTCATAATCACTACATAAATGTCTCATAATCACTACATAAATGTCTCATAATCACTACATAAATGTCTCATAATCACTACATAAATGTCTCATAATCACTACATAAATGTCTCATAATCACTACATAAATGTCTCATAATCACTACATAAATGTCTCATAATCACTACATAAATGTCTCATAATCACTACATAAATGTCTCATAATCACTACATAAATGTCTCATTATCACTACATAAATGTCTCATAATCACTACATTAATGTCTCATAATCACGACATTAATGTCTCATAATCACTACATAAATGTCTCATAATCACTACATAAATGTCTCACAATCACTACATTATTGTCTCATAATCACGACATTAATATCTCATAATCACTACATAAATGTCTCATAATCACTACATAAATGTCTCATAATAACTACATAAACGCTTCACAAATCCTCTGCCAATGTCACTCTATAAATTGTGTATAAAGGGTGACATAACCATTCCCAATGTAGGACGAATTGCTAAATGTGACATAACGCACTATGTATGTTTTTCTTCACACCATCGACAGAGTAGACATACGCTTATAGATGATTTGTGAAGCATTTGTGTAGTGCTTATGAATCCTTTTATGTAGAATATATAAAGCATTTATAAATTGTATCAACAAAATTCAATTCAATGTATGTTTCTTTACAGAATGCATTAATATATCCTTGGAATATTTGTGATGTAACCTTAGGTCATAACAGTACGAAAATCGTGATGGAATGTTATGTCATCGTCTCGTAATATTGTAAGTAACTGAGTGGATTTTCATAGTTTAAGTCTGTAGCGCTCAAATGGGATTTTATGTTCTTCTGATGCTAAGCTCTTGGAAGAACTCAAAGTCTTGAAAAGAGAGAACATGCAAAAACCTTTTCTAACTGACTAACAGGCCTTCAAGCTTCAAAAAATAGAATGTATAAAGCCTGCAATAGATACCCAAATCATAATCTGGCTAATGGTAACACACACACACACACACACACACACACACACACACACACACACACACACACACACACACACACACACACACACACACACATTAGCTGATACAATGTATCCTTGCCAGTAAATGACAGAAATCAGTAGCCTAACATGCTACTTAATCTTCCCTTTGACTCAGGTCAGGAGTCTGTTACTACACCAGAGAGACCACCCTCTCTGACTGATGGATTTAGAGAGGCCACCCTCTCTGACTGGTGGATTTAGAGAGACCACCATCTCTGACTGATGGATTTAGAGAGACCACCCTCTCTGACTGGTGGATTTAGAGAGACTACCCTCTCTGACAGGTGGATTTAGAGAGACTACCCTCTCTGACTGGTGGATTTAGAGATACCACCCTCTCTGACTGGTGGATTTAGAGAGACTACCCTCTCTGACTGATGGATTTAGAGAGACTACCCTCTCTGACTGGTGGATTTAGAGAGACGACCCTCTCTGACTGATGGATTTAGAGAGACCACCCTCTCTGACTGGTGGATTTAGAGAGACTACCCTCTCTGTATGGTGGATTTAGAGAGACTACCCTCTCTGACTGGTGGATTTAGAGAGACTACCCTCTCTGACTGGTGGATTTAGAGAGACCACCCTCTCTGACTGGTGGATTTAGAGAGACTACCCTCTGACTGGTGGATTTAGAGAGACTACCCTCTCTGACTGGTGAATTTAGAGGGCCTGAGGGGGTATAAGGGTTGAACATCAACCACTAGCTAATGCAGCTTATTGTCAGCCGACTGCCCAGGCCAATTGATACTTGTAACCCCTGTTACAGCAGGGTGCGTAGAGACTACTGAGGAGAACCACACACACACACACACACACACACACACACACACACACACACACACACACACACACACACACACACACACAAAGAGGCACCCAAACACACACACACACATGCAGGGAGGCCTGTAGGGAGTTTGTTGAGCCACTTATTAAGGGGGAAGAAACCTAACACCCTGGAATCTACTCAGTTTAATTACCGACAACTGAGGAGTTCATGCACTCATTTCTCCAAAAGAACAATGACAATAAAAGCAATTAGAGTTAAGGACCTTTTTCCTTTTCACCATCCAATATAGTACCAAACCCCCCAGAACCAAATCTAGCATCCACTAGCTAGCTAGCTATGAGACTAGGCTAAAGGCAGCAGGAGCTGAGCTGAGCACCGTATTCCATTTCTAGTGATCTTCTTTTGACCAGGGCCCATAGGTAGAAAGTAGTGTACTACATAGACAATAGGGTGCCATTTGGGATGTACGCCATGAAAAAATGCATTAAAAAGTTGTTTTTCCTCTAATCTCTGGCACCGTTACCCAAATAGAAACCTCTTCTGAAGGACAAGGATGTCCCAGGGAACGAGGGGAAGGCTTTGATTTATTTATTGAGTTCTACTCTCTATTGCCAACAGATGTTCAGTATTGTAGTCGTGTAGTGCCAGCGATGTTGCACTAACCCCTCCCTGCCATTAATTGGTTCAGAATGGTCTGGACCCACTCAGCGAGTCCCACAGAGACATTTCAAGAAAATCATGTTTCTAAAGTATAAGGAAGGGGATGGCACTTAGCGAACATAAATCTGAACTGGTGAATGTTGGTTGTGATGAAGCACAAACTGATCGGTATGATTTATGATTCAGGGGACATAGAGGATTTCTGAGCTTTCCATAGATTTTACTGATCAACTAGGGTATTTATTTTTACCCACTTTTTCATGACACCCAATTGTGATCTAATTACGATCTTGTCTCATCGTTGCAACTCCCGAATAGGCTCGGGAGAGGCGAAGGTCGAGTCATGCGTCCTCCGAAACTTGACCCGCCAAACCACGCTTCTGTCTGCTTAACCCGGAAGCCAGCCGCACCAATGCGTCAAAGGAATGTGTCAGAGGAAACACCATACAAATGGTGACACGATTCAGCGTGCATGCGCCCAGCCCGCCACAAGGAGTCGCTAGAGCACGAAGGGACAAGGACATCCCGGCTGCCCAAATCCTCCCCTAACCCAGACGACTCTGGGCCAATTGTGCGCTGCCTCATGGGTCTTCCGGTCGCGGCTGGCTGCGACAGAGCCTGGGCTCGAACCCGGGTTTGTAGTGATGCCTCTAGCACTGCCATGTGGTGCCTTAGATCGCTGTGCCACTCGGGAGGCATATTGAGGTTTTCTTAAAACAGTCACACATCTCATTTCTTCAGCAAGAGTAGGTTATGATTCAATTGCTCAGTCGATGCAGCGGACGGCAGGGGTGTGGTGCTGCTGGAGCACAACGGAGCACCACGGAGCACCACTTCTCACAATGGTGCTGGTTTAGAAAAGTTAGATCAAAGCTGAACCAATGTCTTGGAAGATCACAATGACAGTATAACCTTAATGTTAGACAACAACAACAACAACAAAAACTAATTTCTTCTTAGATTTTATAATGGTTAGTTGAATAATCCCAAAATATTATAATGTGGCATAAACTCAACAGCGCACGAGGCAGAATGTGCTTTGATTTAAACAAAATACAGGACGGATACAGTGCCTTCCAAAAGTATTCAGACCCCTTGACTTTTTCTACATTTTGATACGTTACAGCCTTATTCTAAAATGGATTAATACATTTTTTTACTCATCAATCTACACACAAAATTTTTGCAAATGTAAAAATAAAAAACAGAAATGCCTTACTTACATAAGTATTCAGACCCTTTGCTATAAGACTCAACATTGAGCTCAGTTGCATCCTGTTTCCATAGATCATCTTTGAGATTTTTAGACAACTTGATTGGAGTCCACCTGTGGTAAATTCAATTAATTGGACATGATTTGGAAATGCACAAGCCGGTCTATATAAGGCCCCACAGTTGACCGTGCCTGTCAGCATAAAACCAAGCCATGAGGTCGAAGGAAGATCTGCGGAAAGGTACCTAAACATTTCTGCAGCATCGAAGGTCCCCAAGAACACAGTGGCCTCTTCCTTCTTAAATGGAATAAGTTTGGAACAACCAAAACTCTTCCTTGAGCTGGCCCCCGGGCCAAACTGAGCAATCGGGGGGGAAGGGCCTTGGTCGGGGAAGTGACCAAGAATCCGATGGTCACTATGACAGAGCGGGCGGGTGTTAAGGTACGCGGTTTGTACGCGGTGTTAAGGTACATGTTTCGTAGGAGGCATGACTCGACCCTAGCCTCTCGAGCAGCGATGAGACAAGATTTTAATTGAAATTGGGAGAAAAATACAAAACAAAGGCACCTAAAGGACTCTCAGACCATGGGAAACAAGATTCTCTGGTCTGATAAAACCAAGATTCAATTCTTGGCCTGAATGCCAAATGTCATGTCTGGAGGAAACCTAGCACCATCCCTACGGTGAAGCATGGTGGTGTCAGCATCATGCCGTGGGGATGTTTTTCAGCGGCAGGGACTGGGAGACTAGTCAGGATCGACGGAAAGATGAACGGAGCAAAGTACAGAGAGATCCTTGATGAAAACAACGACCCTAAGCACACAGCCAAGACAACGTTGGAGTGGCTTCGGGACAAGTCTCTGAATGTCCTTGAGTGGCCCAGCAAGAGCCCGGACCCCGATCGAACATCTCTGGAGAGACTGAAAATAGCTATGCAGCGACACTCCCCATCCAACCTGACAGAGCTTGTTAGGATCTGCAGAGAATAATGGGAGAAACTCCCCAAATACAGGTGTGCCGAGCTTGTAGCGTCATACCCAAGGACACTCAAGGCTGTAATTTCTGCCAAAGGTGCTTCAACAAAGTACTGAGTAAAGGGTCTAAATACTTATGTCAATGTGATGTTTCAGTTTTTTTTTATTGTAATAAATTTGCTCAAATTTGGAAAAATATATTTTTGCTTTGTCATCCAGCTCATTTAATCTCTACCATTGTGTCACTGAGTTTTCATAAAGCTACAACAAATGTACATTATCCCAGGGCCGTTGGACGACACAATGTAAGTAACCTAATGTATGTCCCTCTTTACTGCCCTGAATGCCTCTGCTGGTCCTACAGCTATTGTGCACAGTAATCATGTGCCTATGAACCAGAGTAATAGTGTTAGCACTGAGTTGGTTGAGCCCTAGTAGGAAATCCACTGTGTGCAGCTCAGCCTGCACGAATAACATCCCAGAAACATGTTACAAATCAAATAAAAAGGGGTCGAAATAGCCCACGGTAACATATGTAGCTGAAGGTTCGTGAAATTAACCATTTGCTAGTAACAGATGACGTTCATATTCTGACAATCTCTGAAACTCACTTAGATAATACCTTAAGTTTTGTAGTACAATAAGTTTTGTAGTGATTCCTATGTTGTAGATGTGAAGAATATTAGTTGATCTGTGGTGTGTAACGAAAAGCAACCAGACACATTTATGAAATTGCTTATCCCAGTTACTAATGAGCATGCACCCATTAAGAACACGACTGTAAAAACGGTTCTATCCCCGTGGTTTGATGTGGAATAGAAAAATTGTATGGTTGAGAGAGATGAGGCAAAAGAGATGGCAAATAGGTCTGGCTGTACAACCGATTGGCGAACATACTGCAAATGTCAACAAGGCAGGTCCTACAGGCCCTAGTTTTGTCGCATCTGAACTACTGTTCAGTCGTGGGGTCGGGTACCACAAATAGGAAAATTGCAATTGGCTCAGAACAGCGCAGCACGACTGGCCCTTGGATGTACACAGAGCACTAACATTAATGATATGCATATCAATCTCTCTTGGCTCAAGGCGGAAGAAAGATTGATTTCATCACTACTAATATTTGTGTTGAATGCACCGAGCTGTCTGTCTAAACTACTGGCACACAGCTGTCTGTCTAAACTACTGGCACCGAGCTGTCTGTTTGAACTACTGGCACACAGCTGTCTGTCTAAACTACTGGCACACAGCTGTCTGTTTGAACTACTGGCACACAGCTGTCTGTTTGAACTACTGGCACACAGCTGTCTGTTTTAACTACTGGCACACAGCTGTCTGTCTAAACTACTGGCACTGAGCTGTCTGTTTTAACTACTGGCACACAGCTGTCTGTTTGAACTACTGGCACACAGCTGTCTGTTTGAACTACTGGCACACAGCTGTCTGTTTTAACTACTGGCACACAGCTGTCTGTTTTAACTACTGGCACCGAGCTGTCTGTTTGAACTACTGGCACACAGCTGTCTGTTTGAACTACTGGCACACAGCTGTCTGTTTTAACTACTGGCACACAGCTGTCTGTTTGAACTACTGGCACACAGCTGTCTGTTTGAACTACTGGCACACAGCTGTCTGTTTTAACTACTGGCACACAGCTGTCTGTTTTAACTACTGGCACCGAGCTGTCTGTTTGAACTACTGGCACACAGCTGTCTGTTTGAACTACTGGCACACAGCTGTCTGTTTGAACTACTGGCACACAGCTGTCTGTTTGAACTACTGGCACACAGCTGTCTGTTTTAACTACTGGCACACAGCTGTCTGTTTTAACTACTGGCACCGAGCTGTCTGTTTAAACTACTGGCACTGAGCTGTCTGTTTGAACTACTGGCACACAGCTGTCTGTTTGAACTACTGGCACACAGCTGTCTGTCTAAACTACTGGCACTGAGCTGTCTGTTTGAACTACTGGCACACAGCTGTCTGTCTAAACTACTGGCACCGAGCTGTCTGTTTGAACTACTGGCACACAGCTGTCTGTCTAAACTACTGGCACACAGCTGTCTGTTTGAACTACTGGCACACAGCTGTCTGTTTGAACTACTGGCACCGAGCTGTCTGTTTGAACTACTGGCACCGAGCTGTCTGTTTGAACTACTGGCACACAGCTGTCTGTCTAAACTACTGGCATACAGCTGTCTGTCTAAACTACTGGCACCGAGCTGTCTGTTTGAACTACTGGCACACAGCTGTCTGTTTGAACTACTGGCACACAGCTGTCTGTCTAAACTACTGGCACACAGCTGTCTGTTTGAACTACTGGCACACAGCTGTCTGTTTGAACTACTGGCACACAGCTGTCTGTTTGAACTACTGGCACACAGCTGTCTGTTTGAACTACTGGCACCGAGCTGTCTGTTTGAACTACTGGCACCGAGCTGTCTGTTTGAACTACTGGCACACAGCTGTCTGTTTGAACTACTGGCACACAGCTGTCTGTTTGAACTACTGGCACCGAGCTGTCTGTCTAAACTACTGGCACCGAGCTGTCTGTTTGAACTACTGGCACACAGCTGTCTGTTTGAACTACTGGCACACAGCTGTCTGTTTGAACTACTGGCACACAGCTGTCTGTCTAAACTACTGGCACTGAGCTGTCTGTTTGAACTACTGGCACACAGCTGTCTGTCTAAACTACTGGCACACAGCTGTCTGTTTGAACTACTGGCACACAGCTGTCTGTTTTAACTACTGGCACACAGCTGTCTGTCTAAACAACTGGCACACAGCTGTCTGTTTGAACTACTGGCACACAGCTGTCTGTCTAAACTACTGGCACTGAGCTGTCTGTTTGAACTACTGGCACACAGCTGTCTGTTTGAACTACTGGCACCGAGCTGTCTGTTTGAACTACTGGCACACAGCTGTCTGTTTTAACTACTGGCACACAGCTGTCTGTCTAAACTACTGGCACTGAGCTGTCTGTTTGAACTACTGGCACACAGCTGTCTGTCTAAACTACTGGCACACAGCTGTCTGTCTAAACTACTGGCACTGAGCTGTCTGTTTGAACTACTGGCACCGAGCTGTCTGTTTGAACTACTGGCACACAGCTGTCTGTTTGAACTACTGGCACCGAGCTGTCTGTTTGAACTACTGGCACACAGCTGTCTGTTTGAACTACTGGCACCGAGCTGTCTGTTTGAACTACTGGCACACAGCTGTCTGTCTAAACTACTGGCACTGATCTGTCTGTTTGAACAACTGGCACACAGCTGTCTGTCTAAACTACTGGCACACAGCTGTCTGTCTAAACTACTGGCACACAGCTGTCTGTTTGAACTACTGGCACACAGCTGTCTGTCTAAACTACTGGCACTGATCTGTCTGTTTGAACAACTGGCACACAGCTGTCTGTCTAAACTACTGGCACACAGCTGTCTGTCTAAACTACTGGCACTGAGCTGTCTGTTTGAACTACTGGCACACAGCTCGGTCACCCATGCATACCCCACAAGACATGCCACCAGAGGTCTCTTCACAGTCCCCAAGTCCAGAACAGACTATGGGAGGCACACAGTACTACATAGAGCCATGACGACATGGAACTCTATTGCACATCAAGTATCACATTCCAGCAGTAAAACCACATGTAAAAAACAGCTGATGGGAATCCATATTAAATACAAAATACCCCCAAGACATAAGACTGTTTAACATCTTCTACCCCCAAGCCATAAGACTGTTTAACATCTTCTACCCCCAAGACATAAGACTGTTTAACATCTTCTACCCCCAAGCCATAAGACTGTTGAACATCTTCTACCCCCAAGCCATAAGACTGTTGAACATCTTCTACCCCCAAGCCATAAGACTGCTGAACAATTCATCAAATGGCCACCCGGACTATTTACACTGACCCCCCCCCCCCCCCCCCCCTTTGATTTTACACAGCTGCTACTCTCTGTTTATTATCTATACAGTCACTTTACCCCTACCTACATGTACAAATTACCTTGACTAACCTGTACCCCCGCATCTCAACTTGGCACCGGTACCCCCTGTATATGGCCTCGTTATTGTTATGTAAGAGGCAGAGGAGGAAAGAGAAGGAAAGAGAAGGGAGGAAGGAGAAGGAAAGAGGAAGAAGGAGAAGGAGAGAGGAGGAGAGAGGAGGAGGGAGGAGGAGGAGAGAGGAGGGAGGAGAGAGGAGGGAGGAGAGAGGAGGGAGGAGGAGGGAGGAGGAGGAAAGAGAAGGAGAGAGAAGGGAGGAAGAGGAAGGAAAGAGGAGGGAGGAGGAGGAGGAAAGAGGAGGAGGGAGGAGGAGGAAGGATGAGGGAGGAGGAAGATAGAGGGGAGGAGAGAGGAGGGAGGAGGAGGAAAGAGGAGGAAGGAGGAGGAGAGAGGAGGAGAGAGGAGGAAAGAGAAGGAGGGAGGAGGAGAGGAGGAAAGAGAAGGAGAGAGAATGAGAGAGGAGGGAGGAGGAGGAAGGAAAGAGGAGGGAGGAGGGAGGAGGAGTAAAGAGGAGGAGGGAGGAGGAGGAAAGAGGAGGAGAGAGCAGGGAGGAGGAGATGAGAGGAGGAGAGAGGAGGGAGGAGGAGGAAAGAGAAGGAGAGAGGAGGGAGGAGGAGGAAAGAGAAGGAAAGAGGAGGAGAGAGGAGGAGAGAGGAGGAAAGAGAAGGAGGGAGGAGGAGAGGAGGAAAGAGAAGGAGAGAGAATGAGAGAGGAGGGAGGAGGAGGAAGGAAAGAGGAGGGAGGAGGGAGGAGGGAGGAGAAGTAAAGAGGAGGAGGGAGGAAGAGGAAAGAGGAGGAGAGAGCAGGGAGGAGATGAGAGGAGGAGAGAGGAGGGAGGAGGAGGGAGGAGGGAGGAGGGAGGAGGAGGGAGGATGAGGAGGAGGAGAGAGGAGGAAAGAGGAGGAGGGAGGAGGAGGAAAGAGGAAATAGAAGGAGAGAGGAGGGAGGAGGAGGGAGGATGAGGCAGGAGGAGGGAGGAGGAGGGAGAATGAGGAGGAGGAGAGAGGAGGGAGGAAAGAGGAGGAGGGAGGAGGAGGAAGGAGAAGGAAAGAGGAGGAGAGAAGAGGGAGGAGGAGAGAGGAGGAAATAAAAGGAAAAAGGAGGAAATAGGAGGGAGGAGGAGAGAGGAGGAAAGAAAAGGAAAGATGAGGAAGGCGGAGAAGAAGGAAGGGAAAAAGGAAAGCTAGCTCCAAACGGAGTCTTCCAGTCTGACCGGGGGTTGACTGACCCAAGCAGACACACACACATACACACACACGCAGGAGGTTAGGGGAGAGAGAAGTAGTTGGCTTTGGTTGAGGAGGGTTGAGGAGGGGTGAGGAGACAGTTCATCATAGTCCTCCTGAGTTAAGGGGAGTTAAGGGGAGTTAAGGGGAGTTAGGGTGAGGAGGGGAGAGGAGGGGTGAGGAGACAGTTCATCATAGTCCTCCTGAGTTAGGGTGAGTTAGGGTGAGGAGGGGTGAGGAGGGGTGAGGATACAGTTTATCATAGGCCTCCTGAGTTAAGGTGAGTTAGGGTGAGGAGGGGTGAGGAGACAGTTCATCATAGTCCTCCTGAGTTAGGGTGAGGAGGGGTGAGGAGACAGTTCATCATAGTCCTCCTGAGTTAAGGTGAGGAGGGGTGAGGAGGAGTGAGGAGGGGTGAGGAGACAGTTCATCATAGTCCTCCTGAGTTATGGTGAGTTAGGGTGAGGAGGGGTGAGGAGGAGTGAGGAGGGGTGAGGAGACAGTTCATCATAGGCCGCATGAGTTAAGGTGAGTTAGGGTGAGGAGGGGTGAGGAGACAGTTCATCATAGTCCTCCTGAGTTAAGGTGAGGAGGGGTGAGGAGGGGTGAGGAGACAGTTCATCATAGGGCTCCTGAGTTAAGGTGAGTTAGGGTGAGGAGGGGTGAGGAGGGGTGAGGAGACAGTTCATCATAGTCCTCCTGAGTTAAGGTGAGTTAGGGTGAGTTAGGGTGAGGAGGGGTGAGGAGGGGTGAGGAGACAGTTCATCATAGGCCTCCTGAGTTAGGGTGACAGCAGAGGAGAGGTGATTTTGTTAGGGGTGAGGAGACAGAGACACACCCTGTGGAGGGTGTACGTAGGCTATGTATTCTCCTAGCTAGCACCTACGTAGCTTCACAGCAGGACACAAAGCAGTCTGGAGACCTGGGAGACCAGAGGAGAATCAACAGTAAATCACTAGTGTCACCTTCAGGATGAAACAGCAGCAGTCTGGAGACCTGGGAGACCAGGGGAGAATCAACAGTAAATCACTAGTGTAACCTTCAGGAAGAAACAGCAGCAGTCTGGAGACCTGGGAGACCAGGGGAGAACCAACCGTAAATCACTAGTCTCACCTTCAGGAAGAAACAGCAGCAGTCTAAAGACCAGGGGAGAATCAATAGTAAATCACTAGTGTAACCTTCAGGAAGAAACAGCAGCAGTCTGGAGACCTGGGGAGAATCAACAGTAAATCACTAGTGTCACCTTCAGGATGAAACAGCAGCAGTCTGGAGACCTGGGAGACCAGGGGAGAATCAGCAGTAAATCACTAGTGTAACCTTCAGGAAGAAACACTTCCACTCTGGTGGAAAGATAAGAGGCACAGGAGTTGTGTCTTAAATGACGCCCCATTCCCTTTACAGTGCACTATAAAGAGAGGATGGTTCTATTTGAGAAAGCACTCAACTCATATTTCCACATTTTACAATCCTGATTTTTCTCTGTTGAATGTACTATGATTGAATGAATAATGCATTTTATTATCACAATGGTTTGTTCCAGGGGGTTTAGTTGAACCATGGGACTTTTCTCTTCTGAGCTGATGGGATCTGTTTTACTGCAGAACTACAACGGCCTTCAATGATCTCATCACTAATCCTATCTGAAATTTTGTAAACAGTCATGTCAGAGGATAGACAAGTCTATTCTGCCCTCGTCCTGAAACCGTCTATAAAACAGCATATGAAACCCAGGCAGCCACTGAGTACTGGTCTGTGGCCAAATGAGAGTGTGCGTCCCAATCGGCACCCAATTCCCTACATAGTGCACTACTTCTGACCAGAGGCCTTACGTGTCCTGGTCAAAAGTAGTCCCCTATATATATGAAACAGGGTGTCATTTGGGACGCGGTCTGAGAGAGAGAGAGAGAGAGAGAGACAGAGAGAGAGAGAGACACAGAGCGAGAGAGAGAGAGAGAAAGAGATAGAGACACAGAGAGAGAGAGAGAGAGAGAGAGAGAGAGAGAGAGAGAGAGAGACACAGAGAGAGAGAGACACACACAGAGAGAGAGAGAGAGAGAGAGAGAGAGAGAGAGAGAGAGAGAGAGAGAGAGATAGAGAAAGAGAGAGAGAGACACAGAGAGAGAGAGAGCGAGAGAGAGAGAGACACAGAGACACAGAGAGAGAGAGAGACACACAGAGAGAGAGAGAGAGAGAGAGAGACAGAGAGAGAGAGAGAGACACAGAGAGAGAGAGAGAGAGAGAGAGACACAGAGAGAGAGAGAGAGAGAGAGACACAGAGAGAGACACAGAGAGAGAGAGAGAGAGAGAGAGAGAGAGACACAGTGTCATTTGGGATGCGGTCTGAGAGAGAGAGAGAGAGAGACAGAGAGAGAGAGAGAGACACAGAGAGAGAGAGAGAGAGAGAGAGAGACACAGTGTCATTTGGGACGCGGTCTGAGGGTATCGGTTCTCAGATCAATGGAGGAAATCTCAGAGAGAGACAGAAACAACCGAACCTCGGAGCGTGTTCTTGTTAATGGTAATCTGATTCCTCTGACATTCGAGGTAGATTACCTTCATAGTCACGGTCAAATGGATTATATCTTCAAAATCTCCAAAAAAACGACCCAGTGTTTATTATATGAACTGTCTGGACCTCCACTTTACAGTGTAAATGTCTCAAATGACACACTCTTCCCTGTAGTGTACTGCTTTAGACCAGGGCCCATAGGGTCCTATGTAGGGAATAGGGTGCCGTTTGGGATGCAGACTAGATAAAGGGAGGGAATGACAAAATAACAGTCAGTAAATAATTCAATGTGGCATCTAATGAAGCACGCACAGACACAACAATAGCACTACTGTATTATGGGAAAGGGACCTTGGAAAGCACCTCCTTGTTGGACTGTTGCTTAGCGAAACATAACAATGGACAAAACAATACTTTTAGCCCGTTGTTAAGTCAAAACACTTTCCGCAGAGTCACTGTGGTGTTTCTGACGGTGTTCTTTTAATAATACCATTATAGACTTACAACTTTTCCCAAGTCATCGTCCGTACTTAAATGGAGCGTCTTCCGGGCAACTTAATGGAGGTTGAAGGATACTAACTTAATGTTGGCACTGGGTTCCCTTTTTAAATTCTAATTCTTACTCGATTTACTTCATACTGTGAGTTCAAGTTGGCACCAGACTTGCTTTAGTCGCTGTGTTTTTGACCTTCGTCCTTATGTCAAATCATCTAAGTCATGCATTTCAGGATAACTACACTCAAAGTATAGTTTCTCTTGCAATTCATTTTTTAAAAAATCACGTTAAAAAAAACAGTGGTTTTCAGACACGTGTGAATGTGATTTATCAGTGAACAAAGTCACAGAAAATGTTCACGTGATTTTCTTCTTTTTTTTTCTTCATGAGTCAAACACGTCAGACAGACAAGATTCACACGTTAATATTTCACGTTTTTTTTCCCTCATGTGAAAACAAAATCCACAGGACACCTTCACCCACTTACCCCAATGCTGCTCAACTTACCCTATCCCTATGATCAAGTTGTACTAAGAGAACGCTATGTTTTCAAAACTGCAATATTTACATTAATTCTGATCATTTCCAGAGATACACAACGTCCTGAAATATATGTAGATATCTTTGTCAGAGAGAACACTATATTTCCCTTGATGTAGTGATGCTGAATTCCCCAAAATGACTCAACGTACCCCACTCTCCCATATGACAGTAGAACTAAGCTCATGAGACATGTATACGTTTTGTTGTTCATGTGAAGTTTTTAACTAGTGAAACTGAAAATGTCACACGTGAAACTGTAAATCACACGTGAGGTGAAATCACGTCATTCTCCTTACATGTGAAAAAAAGGGGTGTTCACATGTGAACTCTAAATTGAATTACATGTGAAAATATGCTTTCACTTGTGAAATTTAAGCTCAACATGTGAAAACGGGCATTTTCACATGTGAAACTGCAAATGTGTTTTTGTTGTTGTAAGGGTTGAAGGATACTAGGCTACGTCAGTTGGCACCAGTTTCAGCCACTCTAAGGGAGCTCACTTGAGTTACTAGATCTGACAAGCTGTTAGATGTGGAAGCTATGCCCCCGTCTTCTTTACAACAATGTTTCAAGTTGCGATGGGGGGGGGGGGGGGGGGGGGGGTAAGAAGTGAGAATGGAAAGAGCACTATAGAGAAATAGAAACCATCTGCCCCTCTCTCTGTTATAGTAGGGGCTAACATGGAGAGAGAGGAGTTGAGTAAGCAGAATGAGAGGTAGTGGGGGAGATCATCTGGTTCACATCCTGGACCACTGAACACACTGTGAAACAAGGCTCGGATGATGTGGCAACAGACGCAGGAGAGGAACGTCCCGACCTCTTTAGGTGCAGAGACACAAGGCCTCACAGCAAATCAACCTGTGAGTAGCTGTGTTTAAAACTTTGACTTGCTTCACTAACTTTTAATGTGTTGTTTATCTCCTATGATCACATCGTGACCAGTGGGGGCTGGTGGGAGGAGCTATAGGAGGTACGGGCTCATTGTAATGGCTGGAATGGAGTAAATGGAACGGTATCATACACATCATATAAACTGCATGTTTGACTCTGTTCCATTTATTCCATTCCATATACTACCTGACATTCAGCCTCTACCCTCTACAGGTAGGCTATATTACCTGACATTCAGCCTCTACCCTCTACAGGTAGGATATATTACCTGACATTCAGCCTCTACCCTCTACAGGTAGGCTATATTACCTGATATTCAGCCTCTACCCTCCACAGGTAGGATATATTACCTGACATTCAGCCTCTACCCTCTACAGGTAGGATATACTACCTGACATTCAGCCTCTACCCTCTACAGGTAGGATATATTACCTGACATTCAGCCTCTACCCTCTACAGGTAGGATATACTACCTGACATTCAGCCTCTACCCTCTACAGGTAGGCTATATTACTTGACATTCAGCCTCTACCCTCCACAGGTAGGATATATTACCTGACATTCAGCCTCTACCCTCTACAGGTAGGATATACTACCTGACATTCAGCCTCTAACCTCTGCAGGTAGGATATATTACCTGACATTCAGCCTCTACCCTCTACAGGTAGGATATACTACCTGACATTCAGCCTCTAACCTCTGCAGGTAGGATATATTACCTGACATTCAGCTTCTACCCTCTACAGGTAGGATATACTACCTGACATTCAGCCTCTAACCTCTGCAGGTAGGATATACTACCTGACATTCAGCCTCTACCCTCCACAGGTAGGATATATTACCTGACATTCAGCCTCTACCCTCTACAGGTAGGATATACTACCTGACATTCAGCCTCTAACCTCTGCAGGTAGGATATATTACCTGACATTCAGCCTCTAACCTCTGCAGGTAGGCTATATTACCTGACATTCAGCCTCTACCCTTCACACGTAGGATATATTACCTGACATTCAGCCTCTACCCTCTACAGGTAGGCTATATTACCTGACATTCAGCCTCTACCCTCTACAGGTAGGCTATATTACCTGATATTCAGCCTCTACCCTCCACAGGTAGGATATATTACCTGACATTCAGCCTCTACCCTCTTCAGGTAGGCTATATTACCTGACATTCAGCCTCTACCCTTCACAGGTAGGCTATATTACCTGACATTCAGCCTCTACCCTCTACAGGTAGACTATATTACCTGACATTCAGCCTCTACCCTCAACAGGTAGGCTATATTACCTGACATTCAGCCTCTACCCTCAACAGGTAGGCTATATTACCTGACATTCAGCCTCTACCCTTCACAGGTAGGATATATTACCTGACATTCAGCCTCTACCCTCCACAGGTAGGATATTTTACCTGACATTCAGCCTCTACCCTCCACAGGTAGGCTATATTACCTGACATTCAGCCTCTACCCTCCACAGGTAGGATATATTACCTGACATTCAGCCTCTACCCTCCACAGGTAGGCTATATTACCTGACATTCAGCCTCTACCCTCCACAGGTAGGATATATTACCTGACATTCAGCCTCTACCCTCCATAGGTAGGATATATTACCTGACATTCAGTCTCTAACCTCTGCAGGTAGGATATATTACCTGACATTCAGTCTCTACCCTCCACAGGTAGGATATATTACCTGACATTCAGCCTCTACCCTTCACAGGTAGGCTATATTACCTGACATTCAGCCTCTACCCTCCACAGGTAGGCTATATTACCCGACATTCAGCGTCTACCCTCCACAGGTAGGCTATATTACCTGACATTCAGCCTCTACCCTCCACAGGTAGGCTATATTACCTGACATTCAGACTCTACCCTCTGCAGGTAGGCTATATTACCTGACATTCAGCCTCTACCCTCCACAGGTAGGCTATATTACCTGACATTCAGCCTCTAACCTCTGCAGGTAGGCTATATTACCTGACATTCAGCCTCTACCCTCCACAGGTAGGCTATATTACCTGACATTCAGCCTCTAACCTCTGCAGGTATGCTATATTACCTGACATTCAGCCTCTACCCTCCACAGGTAGGCTATATTACCTGACATTCAGCCTCTACCCTCCACAGGTAGGCTATATTACCTGACATTCAGCCTCTACCCTCCACAGGTAGGCTATATTACCTGACATTCAGCCTCTAACCTCTGCAGGTAGGCTATATTACCTGACATTCAGCCTCTACCCTCCACAGGTAGGATATATTACCTGACATTCAGCCTCTAACCTCTGCAGGTAGGATATATTACCTGACATTCAGCCTCTACCCTCCACAGGTAGGCTATATTACCTGACATTCAGCCTCTACCCTCCACAGGTAGGATATATTACCTGACATTCAGCCTCTAACCTCTGCAGGTAGGATATATTACCTGACATTCAGCCTCTAACCTCTGCAGGTAGGATATATTACCTGACATTCAGCCTCTAACCTCTGCAGGTAGGATATATTACCTGACATTCAGCCTCTACCCTCCACAGGTAGGCTATATTACCTGACATTCAGCCTCTAACCTCTGCAGGTAGGCTATATTACCTGACATTCAGCCTCTAACCTCTGCAGGTAGGCTATATTACCTGACATTCAGCCTCTACCCTCCACAGGTAGAATATATTACCTGACATTCAGCCTCTAACCTCTGCAGGTAGAATATATTACCTGACATTCAGCCTCTACCCTCCACAGGTAGGATATATTACCTGACATTCAGCCTCTACCCTCTGCAGGTAGAATATATTACCTGACATTCAGCCTCTACCCTCCACAGGTAGGATATATTACCTGACATTCAGCCTCTAACCTCTGCAGGTAGGATATATTACCTGACATTCAGCCTCTAACCTCTGCAGGTAGAATATACTACCTGACATTCAGCCTCTACCCTCCACAGGTAGAATATATTACCTGACATTCAGCCTCTACCCTCCACAGGTAGGATATATTACCTGACATTCAGCCTCTACCCTCCACAGGTAGGATATATTACCTGACATTCAGCCTCTACCCTCCACAGGTAGGATATATTACCTGACATTCAGCCTCTACCCTCCACAGGTAGGATATATTACCTGACATTCAGCCTCTACCCTCCACAGGTAGGATATATTACCTGACATTCAGCCTCTACCCTCCACAGGTAGGATATATTACCTGACATTCAGCCTCTACCCTCAACAGGTAGGATATATTACCTGACATTCAGCCTCTACCCTCTACAGGTAGGATATATTACCTGACATTCAGCCTCTACCCTCCACAGGTAGGATATATTACCTGACATTCAGCCTCTAACCTCTGCAGGTAGGATATATTACCTGACATTCAGCCTCTAACCTCTGCAGGTAGAATATATTACCTGACATTCAGCCTATACCCTCTACAGGTAGGCTATATTACCTGACATTCAGCCTCTACCCTCCACAGGTAGAATATATTACCTGACATTCAGCCTCTACCC
The DNA here is from genome assembly GCF_045791955.1 of Oncorhynchus clarkii lewisi. Classification (NCBI taxonomy): domain Eukaryota; kingdom Metazoa; phylum Chordata; class Actinopteri; order Salmoniformes; family Salmonidae; genus Oncorhynchus; species Oncorhynchus clarkii. The sequence goes on along the minus strand of NW_027257976.1, from coordinate 146,276 downwards.
TTCACAGGTAGGATATATTACCTGACATTCAGCCTCTAACCTCTGCAGGTAGAATATATTACCTGATATTCAGCCTCTACCCTCTGCAGGTAGGCTATATTACCTGATATTCAGCCTCTACCCTCTGCAGGTAGGATATATTACCTTACATTCATACGGTAGCGTCTACATGTGTTCTTCATTTAAACAGCCAAGTCATATCAGAACACATTTCTATTAGCAATGACAACCTTTGTAGTTTTTTTGCTGTTGTTCCTCACCCCCCCCCCCCCCCCCCCCCCAGCTCCTAAAATGACTGATCTTCTGCACTTTGCTATGAAGCATATTGCATGAGTTTAGCTGTTCTCTATCATGGTGATCTCCAGTAATAGAACTGGAATGAATCTCCAGAATGAAATCGAGGATGTCATTTGTGAGGTTGTCACGCATAGACACAGGCATACATTACATGCCAACGCAGTGCTTTTAGAGCCAACATACCCAAAGCCATTATGAGTATGGCTCCATGTTCATATGAATCCTATTGGCTGTCCATATAGAGATCCCTTTCAATTACTATGTAATCAACCCTCAGTGTTCTAGAATGGTATGATAATGGCAGCCATATTGCTCAGGGAGAAATCCAAACCAGTCTAATTGGAATGAATGACATTAGAGGCATCCCACTGGGCACACTGCTTCATTTCAACGTAGATATTTGGATAATATTTGGTTGAAAAGTTGATCAATTAGATTTGAACCTTTATTCACCCACTCAAAACCACAGGTTTTATGTTGTTATCTAAATGTGTAAATCGCTGCACTTTCAACCATTTTAAAGCACAACAAAGTTCAGATGTCCAATACCACCCTCCCTCTCTCCTTTCATTTCTGCCTTAAGTAACCTGCTATCTTATGAACCAAACGTAATATATCATACTAATGTGAGTGTTGGCATATTTACGTTTACTATGCTACGTATAGTCTATGAGACCAGTCTGGGCTGGGAATTGAATACATTGTTTGTATGTAATGTTGGTGTATTGGCAGTTCATTTGAATCATTCCACTTAAACTGGCAGGCTAGCCATTAAACATACTATTCAGATCATCTATCAATTCATTGTTTTCCACGATATCTTATCACAGCACTGACCAACTCCCTGACCAAAATGGCTTCCCTTTTCTACTGTCATCAGTCCTTTCCTGTCCATACTACTATTCTAATTCCTAATTCTATGGTACTGTCCAACTCTTCCTCTCTATGGTCACTGGAACATTAGAACCGTGGATCAGAATGTTAGAATCATGGGCTGGATTCCAGAACCAGTGGGCGGAACATTCTCATCCTCAACATTCTCAACGGTGCAGATGGCATTCCTAGACAGAGCTTCCGCATGTTGACATGTGCACTGGCATCTGCAACCTCCTCTGCAACCTGCACGTGAGAACAACATTGAGTGGAACGAATCAACAAGTAAAGAGCATAAAACCAATTTGGAATCGTGAAAAAAAAATAAAGCTGAATGTAACACTCATGATGAAGTCATTCTCCTGAGTTTATTGAAATCCCATAATATTGTAAACAAGTAGTTGGTATAGAATAATTCGGATCACCCTGTAATAACATTCCCGGTCCATTGGGAAATAGCAGCTGTCACTAAGATAGCATTAAGATGATTACTCAGTGAGCATAGGAACCGTAGATGAATAGGCTGTCAGTGGTCTGAGCCTCAGCAGGGGTCTGCGGTCTGTGGACTATGACTGGTCTACAGAATAAAGTGTGTAAAACCACATTATCAAAGGTTTTCTAGAGGATGAGGTTGCTGAGCCACTACCTACACTATTACTCCCAGGATGCTCTTCAGGCCCTGTGTGTCTCTACGTGACTCTGTGGCTTAAATAAATGTGTCTTACTCAGCAGAAGTTCCATGGTGAGATTGAGAAGGAGGAAAACTCCCACCAGGAGGACCAATGGGACAGGCAGCAGCAGTGGGGGTCTCTGTCTCTTTCTGGTTCTCTATCACTCTCTCTGTTTCTGTCTCCTCTGGTCATCTCTCTCTCTCTCACTCTCTCTGTCTCTATCTCTCTCTGTCTCTCTCTCTCTCTCTCTCTCTATCTCTCTGTCTCTCTCTCTATCACTCTCTCTGTCTCTCTCTCTCTCTCTCTATCACTCTCTCTGTCTCTCTATCACTCTCTCTGTCTCTCTCCCTCTCTCTCTCTCTCTCTCTCTCTCTCTCTCCCTCTCTCCCTCTCTCCCTCTCTCTCTCTCTCTCTATCACTCTCTCTGTTTCTGTCTCCTCTGGTCATCTGCCGCTCTCTCTCTCTCTCTCTCTCATTCTCTCTCGCTCTCTCGCTCTCTCTCTCTCGCTCTCTCTCTCTCTCTCTCCCTCCTTCTTCTCCTCCTCCCCCCCCTCCAGGACGAGGAGCATTAACAGATTATCTTACCGACGACTCTCTTTTCAAAACTATTCTATTTTCCGTATGGCCAAAAAAAACAAGGTTGAACGGCCTGTATCACTAGTCTCTGTTTCCTGCTGTTGCTGTTGTTATCTCCTTCACTCCTTTTTCAGCCAATCACACTCAGTGCCGATTATTTCAAACCGTGAAGACAACACTGATAGTTGTCATGCTGTCTTCATTGCTTGTTGATCTATATAGTATTGGTAGCACTTTTCATTACAGCATGGAATAAATGGTAATAGCCTGGTAATAGTATGACAGTATTGGTTTGATTGACAAGACAACTGAATGTCATTGAAGCTGAGAAAGAGACAGGAAGTGGACTGGCTGTTCTAGCGGTCCTGCCACAGCCTCGTCTTCAGAGTCGTCATAGGTTCCCATCCGGCCTACTGCCCTTTGACACAGCCTCGTCGTCATAGGTTCCCGTCCGGCCTACTGCCCTTTGACACAGCCTCGTCTTCAGAGTCGTCATAGGTTCCCATCCGGCCTACTGCCCTTTGACACAGCCTCGTCGTCATAGGTTCCCGTCCGGCCTACTGCCCTTTGACACAGCCTCGTCTTCAGAGTCGTCATAGGTTCCCATCCGGCCTACTGACCTTTGACACAGCCTCGTCTTCAGAGTCGTCATAGGTTCCCGTCCGGCCTACTGCCCTTTGACACAGCCTCGTCGTCATAGGTTCCCGTCCGGCCTACTGCCCTTTGACACAGCCTCGTCGTCATAGGTTCCCGTCCGGCCTACTGACCTTTGACACAGCCTCGTCGTCATAGGTTCCCATCCGGCCTACTGACCTTTGACACAGCCTCGTCGTCATAGGTTCCCATCCGGCCTACTGCCCTTTGACACAGCCTCTCTCTCTATTTCTCCACTGTCATCCTATCTAACAGAGATTCGCCCTTGTTGAGTTTCCTTGTCTGAGACCTGAGGACTTGCGTTAGCTCCCCAAGCAAGTGTTTAGCTCCACGGACTAACAAAGTCTCGCAGGTCCCTGGGTTTGAACCCAGTTGGAACTAATGCATAGGTTGTCTTTTGGCACCCAGAAGCACCAACCATTCCCATAGTGTTTTCTCCTCACAAAATCATCAGCCGTCGACAAACCTACTTGTTAATGGAAATAGTATGAACAATAACATGTCTATTAGTCTCTTGGGTGCCGGGAGATATTTCTTCAGTTGTCTGGCATCAGCCTCGCTGGTAAATCTGTCCAAGGTTTCTTCCCAAATGGCACCCTACTCCCTATATTGTGCACTACTTTTGACCAGAGCCCTATGGGTAGTAGTGCACTATAAAGGGAATAGGGTGCCATTTGGGACGTAATCCATGAGACCATGAGGATGCGTGAGAGCCTTGTCCTACTGACACCTCAGACCCACCATGAACACCTTCTGTTTCTGCATCTAACTAAACATCAGAACTCAAAGAATCTTTTGTCCTAACTCTCGACCCCAGAGAACTGACCAGATTCTCCTTACATAACCCTTTAACCTCTCATCCTCCCCACCCCTCAGCCCCTCATCCCTTCACCCCCACAACGTAGTGACAGTCTTCTGAGCAGCAGAGAGGCAGGAATAAAGAGGTTCATGTAGGAGGTTAAGTGGACTCAACAGAACTCTGAAAGATGACATCACCAAGGGGTTCTATGGTTCCACTCATTTATGATTCTGGAAGTTCTGGAATCCGGGCAGGATGTGGACTCTGTTCTGTCTGTTCTGCCTGGTGGAGAGGAGAGAGGAAGAGTAGAGGATTGGATGGGAGGAGAGGAGAGGAGAGGAGAGGAGGAGGAGAGAGGGAGATGAGAGGATTGAATGGGAGGAGAGGAGGAGGAGAGAGGGAGAGCAGAGGGTTGAATGGGAGGAGAAGAGAGGAGGAGGAGAGAGGGAGAGCAGAGGACTGGATGGGAGGAGAGGAGAGGAGGAGGAGAGAGGGAGAGCAGAGGATTGGATAGGAGGAGAGGGGGAGGAGAGAGGGAGAGCAGATGGTTGGATAGGAGGAGAGGAGGAGAGAGGGAGAGCAGAGGGTTGGATGGGAGGAGAGGAGAGGAGGAGGAGAGAGGGAGAGCAGAGGATTGGATAGGAGGAGAGGAGAGGAGGAGGAGAGAGGGAGTGCAGAGGGTTGGATAGGAGGAGAGAAGAGGAGGAGAGAGGGAGAGCAGAGGGTTGGATGGGAGAAGAGGAGAGGAGGAGGAGAGAGGGAGAGCAGAGGGTTGGATAGGAGGAGAGGAGAGGAGGAGAGAGGGAGAGCAGAGGGTTGGATAGGAGGAGAGGAGAGGAGGAGGAGAGAGGGAGAGCAGAGGGTTGGATAGGAGGAGAAGAGGAGAAGGAGAGAGGGAGAGCAGAGGGTAGGATAGGAGGATAAGAGGAGGAGGAGAGAGGGAGCACAGAGGATTGGATGGGAGGAGAGGAGCAAAGATAGGAGAGGAGCAGGGGGGCGATGGATGGATGGGTGGGTCACTTCCATGTCTATGAGTGTGTCCAAAATGGCTACCCATCCCCTACATAGGCTAGTGCACTACTTTTGGGCTCCAGTCAAAGGTTGTGCACTATGTAGGGAATTAGATGGCTGCAGTGTATGTGCAAAGTTTTAGACTGATCCAATGAACCACTGCATTACTGCCAAAATGTGCCGAATTGGTCAATTGATAAATCTTCAAGTACATAACTATAGATAACATACAAGAATGATGTGGTAATACAAAATTACTGGGTGCCATTTTGGAAGTAGCCATGGCGATGGATAGGTAGGTGGGTGTCACTACGGTTTCTCTGTGTCTGTGTTTGAGAAAACATGCATAACCATATCACTGTCTCTCACTGAATCCCCTGTTGACTTACTGCGTTGGCTGGCTGGCTGGCTGGCTGGCTGGCTGGCCGGCTGGCTGGCCGGTTGGCTGGCTGACCGGTTGGCTGGCTGGCTGGCTGCTTTCCACACAAGGTAGAAGGGGAAACTGGTTGTGACTAAAAACAATATCTGCAGTGAGTTAGGAGTTGAGTCATAGAGTCTATTGTATTCCTGTGAGCCTGAAACATTGTACAGTGTTCCTTCATGGCAGCTGGGTTTTAAACATGTGTTAAAATCAACCCACCAAAGAATAAATCAACTCAATTATAAAACCCTACAGCCATGTACGTGTTCCAAGCGGCACCTTATTCCCTTTCTAGTGCACTACTTTTGACAAGGGCCCATAGGCTTCTGGTTCACAGTAGTGTCCTACGATAGGGAATAGGGGGTGCCATTTGAGACTGCACAAACAGAACCACATCCAGCACCAACCGTCCCATAGTCCCTGGTGGGACACTGGATGAAAAGACAGAGTCTAAGTCAACAACGTGTGGAAATAAACACGCTGTATCCATTGTTTTTACAGCGTCGTCAAGGGGTTCTACAATAACGGAGTGTGATACTTCAGCCAATCCTAATTTATACACATGTCACTGTGACAGTTCTGCCTCTGGGGTTGTGAATGATTTTTCAGCGGGGTGAAGTATATAGATTGTCACCTAAACAAAAAGAAAAACACAAAGACTTCCTTGTTGAGTTGCAAAAAAGGGTTTATAAACTTGGTGATTCCAACAGCGTTTTAAGGTAAGGATAATGCAGTGTGAAGTAGTTAAAAGAGTTGAGCTCCTTCCAGACTATGTCCATATACACTGGTTTTACAGATCTCAAGCTGTGCTCGTCTCTAATGACCCTCCAATGCTAGAAAACAGAGAGGAACAAAAGAGAAAGGGGAAAATAGATCCCATCATGCATTAGTAATGGTTTATATTGCTGCCACTTTCATAAACACTTATAAACACTCACTATCACCCTGTCTGTTGGCTTTGGCTCGCTACGTTCTGTGTTCTCTGTGTGTGTGTGTGTGTGTGTGTGTGTGTGTGTGTGTGTGTGTGTGTGTGTGTGTGTGTGTGTGTGTGTGTGTGTGTGTGTGTGTGTGTGTGTGTGTGTGTGTGTGTGTGTGTGTGTGTGTGTGTGTGTGTGTGTGTGTGTGTGTGTGTGTGCGTGCGTGCGTGCGTGCGTGCGTGCGTGTGTGTATACACGTTAACTGAGTACATTTACATTCTAGTCATTTAGCAGACATTTGTGTTCTGTGTTTGTGGAAAATGAGACCCAGAAGAGAGAAAGCAACAACATGTGTATCTGTTGGAAATGGAAACTAACTAAATGATCTCCATGAGGTTGTGATAAACATTAAAGGCTGTGTTAACATTCAACCTATTGGTCAATATTTCACTGTGTAATATTTAATTGAGAGACATCATTGTGTGACTGAATGTACCTTAAACATGTTAATATGGCCAAACCAATTTCCCTGATGGAGGTCAACTTTCCTGAATTGACTGTTTCTCTCCCTTTCTCCTCAGAGGCCTCCCGTGGGAAAACCAAACAGGAGTCTGCTGTGTCTCCAGTGCTGCACCCCTGTGTGTGGTAGTCACCTGGAGGCCAGCACCACTGTGTGTGGTAGTCACCTGGAGGCCAGCTCCACTGTGTGTGGTAGTCACCTGGAGGCCAGCACCACTGTGTGTGGTAGTCACCTGGAGGCCAGCACCACTGTGTGTGGTAGTCACCTGGAGGCCAGCTCCACTGTGTGTGGTAGTCACCTGGAGGCCAGCACCACTGTGTGTGGTAGTCACCTGGAGGCCAGCTCCACTGTGTGTGGTAGTCACCTGGAGGCCAGCTCCACTGTGTGTGGTAGTCACCTGGAGGCCAGCACCACTGTGTGTGGTAGTCACCTGGAGGCCAGCACCACTGTGTGTGGTAGTCACCTGGAGGCCAGCTCCACTGTGTGTGGTAGTCACCTGGAGGCCAGCTCCACTGTGTGTGGTAGTCACCTGGAGGCCAGCTCCACTGTGTGTGGTAGTCACCTGGAGGCCAGCTCCACTGTGTGTGGTAGTCACCTGGAGGCCAGCTCCACTGTGTGTGGTAGTCACCTGGAGGCCAGCACCACTGTGTGTGGTAGTCACCTGGAAGCCAGCTCCACTGTGTGTGGTAGTCACCTGGAGGCCAGCTCCACTGTGTGTGGTAGTCACCTGGAGGCCAGCTCCACTGTGTGTGGTAGTCACCTGGAGGCCAGCTCCACTGTGTGTGGTAGTCACCTGGAGGCCAGCACCACTGTGTGTGGTAGTCACCTGGAGGCCAGCTCCACTGTGTGTGGTAGTCACCTGGAGGCCAGCACCACTGTGTGTGGTAGTCACCTGGAGGCCAGCACCACTGTGTGTGGTAGTCACCTGGAGGCCAGCACCACTGTGTGTGGTAGTCACCTGGAGGCCAGCACCTCTGTGTGTGGTAGTCACCTGGAGGCCAGCACCACTGTGTGTGGTAGTCATCTACAGCTCTGACCAACTGGAAACACAGCAGACTCCTGTTTTGTTTTCCCACGGGGGGCCTCTGAGGAGAGAGAGAGCGAAACAGAGCCCAAAGCTGAGGACACAAACACAGACCAAGACATCTAAATCCTCCTCTCACCAACACCCCCCTCAGTCCTCCCCGCACCACACAGTCCTCCCTCAGTCCTCCCCGCACCACACAGTCCTCCCTCAGTCCTCCCCGCACCACACAGTCCTCCCTCAGTCCTCCCCAGCATACACTGTCCCCCCTCAGTCCTCCACCACCACACAGTCCTCCCTCAGTCCTCCCCGCACCACACACTGTCCCCCCTCTTTCCTCTCTCAGTCCTCCCCAGCATACACTGTCCTTCCTCAGTCCTCAACCACACCCTGTCCTCCCTCAGTCCTCCCCACCACCCTGTCCTCCCTCAGTCCTCAACCACACCTTGTCCTCCCCCAGTCCTCAACCACACCCTGTCCTCCCCCAGTCCTCCCCACCACACTGTCCTCCCCCAGTCCTCAACCACACCCTGTCCTCCCTCAGTCCTCAACCACACCCTGTCCGCCCCCAGTCCTCCCCACCACACTGTCCTCCCCCAGTCCTCAACCACACCCTGTCCTCCCCCAGTCCTCCCCACCACACTGTCCTCCCCCAGTCCTCAACCACACCCTGTCCTCCCCCAGTCCTCAACCACACCCTGTCCTCCCTCAGTCCTCCCCACCACCCTGTCCTCCCCCCGTCCTCAACCACACCCTGTCCTCCCCCAGTCCTCAACCACATCCTGTCCTCCCCCAGTCCTCCCCACCACCCTGTCCTCCTTCAGGCCTCAACCACACCCTGTCCTCCCCCAGTCCTCCCCACCACCCTGTCCTCCCCCAGTCCTCCCCACCACCCTATCCTCCCTCAGTCCTCCCCACCACCCTGTCCTCCCTCAGTCCTACCCACCACCCTGTCCTCCCCCAGTCCTCAACCACACCCTGTCCTCCCCCAGTCCTCAACCACACCCTGTCCT
>NW_027257976.1:0-132500 GCF_045791955.1 Oncorhynchus clarkii lewisi | reverse complement strand
TGTTGACCCTGGCTGTGACCCCACTCCATGTGTGTGTCTAGGGAAAGTTGGGATATGTTGACCCTGGCTGTGACCCCACTCCATGTGTGTGTCTAGGGGAAGTTGGGATATGGTGACCCTGGCTGTGACCCCACTCCATGTGTGTGTCTAGGGGAAGTTGGGATATGGTGACCCTGGCTGTGACCCCACTCCATGTGTGTGTCTAGGGGAAGTTGGGATATGTTGACCCTGGCTGTGACCCCACTCCATGTGTGTGTCTAGGGGAAGTTGGGATATGTTGACCCTGGCTGTGACCCCACTCCATGTGTGTGTCTAGGGGAAGTTGGGATATGGTGACCCTGGCTGTGACCCCACTCCATGTGTGTGTCTAGGGGAAGTTGGGATATGGTGACCCTGGCTGTGACCCCACTCCATGTGTGTGTCTAGGGGAAGTTGGGATATGCAAAAAAACACATTTCAGTTACACACTGTGTATAACAGGACAAATATAAACACCCCCAAATTCCTGTAGAGGTCAATAAGCAGCAGTAACACCATAAAAATGATTACTTAACTACATTAAAGTAATTGGTTATTGTCAATAAAAAGGGTTGAATTCAGGACAATATTTAGTTAAATATCAATATGGGAAATGAAATGAAGAAAACGCCTGTGAAAAAACGAATGTCAACAAAAACAACTTCAACTTTTAGAAAAAGGGACAGGAATTGATTTGGGTCTTGTACATGTCACAATAAATTAATCTGTTTAATTGCTTTCTGCTTGACAAAATACCCAAATTGTAGATGTGTACTCCTACAAAAGTACTCTGTGGCTTGCTGAAATATCAGCAATGAGACGTGTGGAAGGAAGCCTTGTAATTTCTTTGACACATTTACAGTTGAAAGACACATTCTTTCCACTCTCTAGGTCAGTGGTTCCCAAACGTATTATAGTCTCGTACCCCTTCAAACGTTCAACCTCCAGCTGTACCCCCTCTAAGCACCAGGGTCAGCGCACTCTCAAATGTTGTTTTCTGCCTTCATTGTAAGCCTGCCACACACACATACGATACATTTATTAAACAAGAATGATTGTGACTTTTTGTCACAACCCGACTCGTTGGAAGTGACAAAGAGCTCTTATAGGACCACGGCACAAATAATAATATAATAATAATCAATAATTTGGCTCTTTATTTAACCGTCTTACATATAAAACCTTATTTGTTCATAGAACATTTTGAATAACTTCCCGCAGGTTAATGAGAATGGTGTGCTTGAAGGGATGCACATAACTCTGCAATGTTGGGTTGTATTGGAGAGAGTCTCAGTCTTAAATCATTTTCCACACACAGTCTGTGCCTGTATTCAGTTTTCATGATAGTGAGGGCCGAGAATCCACTCTCACATAGGTACATGGTTGCAAAGGGCATCAGTGTCTTAACCGAGTGATTTTCCAAGGCAAGAACCTCTGAGCGCAGCCCAATCCAGAAATCTGTCAGTGGATTCCGATTATATACATTTTTCACAGAACCGCTTGTTACAATTTCGATGAGGCTCTCCTGTTCAGATATCGGTAAGTGGACTGGAGGCAGGGCATGAAAGAGATAACAAATCCAGTTGTTTGTGTCATCCATTTCTGGAAAGTACCTGTGTAATTGGGCACCCAACTCGCTCAGGTGCTTCGCTATATCACATTTGACATTGTCCATTAGCTTGAGTTCATTTACACATAAAAAAAATCATACAATGATGGAAAGACCTGTGTGTTGTCCTTGTTAATGCAGACAGAGAAAAGCTCCAACTTCTTAATCATAACATCAATTATGTCCCACACATTGAATATAGTTGTGGAGAGTCCCTGTAATCCTAGATTCAGATCATTCAAGCGAGAAAAAACATCACCCAGATAGGCCAGTCATGTGAGAAACTCGTCATCATGCAAGCGGTCAGACGAGTGAAAATTATGGTCAGTAAAGAAAACTTGAAGCTCGTCTCTCAATTTAAAAAAAAAATGTGTCAATACTTTGCCCCTTGATAACCAGAGCACTTCTGTATGTTGTAAAAGCGTTACATAATCGCTGCCCATATCATTGCATAATGCAGAAAATACACGAGAGTTCAGGGGCCTTGCTTTAACAAAGTTAACCATTTTCACTGTAGTGTCCAAAACATCTTTCAAGCTGTCAGGCATTCCCTTGGCAGCAAGAGCCTCTCGGTGGATGCTGCAGTGTACCCAAGAGCCTCTTGGTGGATGCTGCAGTGAACCCAAGAGCCTCTCGGTGGATGCTACAGTGTACCCAAGAGCCTCTCGGTGGATGCTGCAGTGAACCCAAGAGCCTCTCGGTGGATGCTGCAGTGTACCCAAGAGCCTCTCGGTGGATGCTGCAGTGTACCCAAGAGCCTCTCGGTGGATGCTGCAGTGTACCCAAGAGCCTCTCGGTGGATGCTGCAGTGTACCCAAGAGCCTCTCGGTGGATGCTGCAGTGTACCCAAGAGCCTCTTGGTGGAAGCTGCAGTGTACCCAAGTGGCGTTGGAAGCAACTGCTTGAACACACGTTACCACTCCACTATGTTTCCCTGTCAGTACAGAAACCAACACATCTTGACCAACAAGTCCATTTGATGTCACTGTTGTCTGTCCTGGTTTCCAGAAGAGGATGTCTTCCTTAAATGACCCCCCATAAACATAACGGACATATACCAGGAGCTGTGCCAGGCCCGCCATGTCTGTTGACTCATCCAGCTGTAACAGACATATACCAGGAGCTGTGCCAGGCCCGCCACGTCTGTTGACTCATCCAGCTGTAACAGACATATACCAGGAGCTGTGCCATGTCTGTTGACTCATCCAGCTGTAACAGACATATACCAGGAGCTGTAACAGACCCACAACATCTGTTGACTCATCCAGCTGTAACAGACATATACCAGGAGCTGTGCCAGGCCCGCCACGTCTGTTGACTCATCCAGCTGTAACAGACATATACCAGGAGCTGTGCCAGTCCCGCCACGTCTGTTGACTCATCCAGCTGTAACAGACATATACCAGGAGCTGTGCCAGGCCCGCCACATCTGTTGACTCATCCAGCTGTAACGTATAGAAGTCACTGGCTCGTATGCGAAGCAGTAATTGTTTCAAAACATCTACCACCATGTCACTGAAGCATCGTGAAACAGTGCCGTTTGATGAAGGCATTGTCTGTATAGTTTTTGTTGACCTTTTCCCCCAGCATTGTCCCAGCCATATCCACGGCAGCAGGAAGAAGGAAGTCCTCCACAATAGTATGGGCCTTGCCTGTCCTAGCCACTCAGTAGCTCACCATATAAGACTCTTATAGCCCCTTGTTATTAATGGTATCTGTTGCTTTTAAACATGTCTTACTACTCGAAAGTTATCTTCTCACTCAAAACAATCCCGTGGCTTATTTTTCAAATGGGCATGTTTCGTTTGTAAAAGTTAGCGCAAGAGTGAAGGTTTCCTGCGAGAGAGTAACGGTTAATGTGATTGGATGTTCATTGTTTGACTAGGCTACCTGTATCTGACATTGTGTTGTTATTTCGCTGAACACTAGATGGTTAATTTAATTTTGGGCAGTGAAACGAGGCTACTTAGACGAGAGAAAAAAAAACTCATCCAAATGTATGGCCCCGTTGGAAAATATAAATGAAATGTTTGAAAATGTGAAAAAAAGAATCACATTTTTTGGGGCGTAACCCCGACGGCATTGAGCATACCCCAGTTTGGGAATACCTGATCAAGGTTCAGACTGTACTGATGGAAGGGTTCAGCTTGACCAGCCTCTAGGTTCAGACTGTACTGATGGATGGGTTCAGCTTGACCAGCCTCTAGGTTCAGACTGTACTGATGGAAGGTTCAGCTTGACCAGCCTCTAGGTTCAGACTGTACTGATGGAAAGGTTCAGCTTGACCAGCCTCTAGGTTCGGACTGTACTGATGGAAAGGTTCAGCTTGACCAGCCTCTAGGTTCGGACTGTACTGATGGAAAGGTTCAGCTTGACCAGCCTCTAGGTTCAGACTGTACTGATGGAAGGGTTCAGCTTGACCAGCCTCTAGGTTCGGACTGTACTGATGGAAGGGTTCAGCTTGACCAGCCTCTAGGTTCAGACTGTACTGATGGAAGGGTTCAGCTTGACCAGCCTCTAGGTTCGGACTGTACTGATGGAAAGGTTCAGCTTGACCAGCCTCTAGGTTCAGACTGTACTGATGGAAGGGTTCAGCTTGACCAGCCTCTAGGTTCGGACTGTACTGATGGAAGGGTTCAGCTTGACCAGCCTCTAGGTTCAGACTGTACTGATGGAAGGGTTCAGTTTGACCAGCCTCTAGGTTCAGACTGTACTGATGTAACAATTGTAACCCCACGAGTGACCCCTCTAGTAAACACACTAGTAACCACACTAGTAAACACAAGTAACCACACTAGTAACCACACTAGTAAACACACTAGTAACCACACTAGTAAACACACTAGTAACCACACTAGTAAACACACAAGTAACCACACTAGTAACCACATTAGTAAACACACTAGTGACCCCTTTAGCAACCACACTAGTAACCACACCAGTAAACAAACTAGTGACCCCTCTAGTAAACACACTAGTAAACACACTAGTAACCACACTAGTAAACACACTAGTAACCCCACTAGTGACCCCTCTAGTAAACACACTAGTAACACCACTAGTAACCACACTAGTAAACACACTAGTAACCACACTAGTAAACACACTAGTAACCACACTAGTAACCACGCTAGTGACCCCTCTAGTAAACACACTAGTGACCCCACTAGTAAACACACAAGTAAACACACTAGTAAACACACTAGTAACCACACTAGTGACCCCACTAGTAAACACACTAGGAAACACACTAGTAACCACACTAGTGACCCCACTAGTAAACACACTAGTAACCCCACTAGTAAACACACTAGTAAACGCACTAGTAACCCGATTAGTAAACACACTAGTAACCACACTAGTAAACACACTAGTAACCACACTAGTAGCCCCACTAGTAAACACACTAGCAACCCCACTAGTAACCACACTAGTAACCACACTAGTAACCCCACTAGTAAACACACTAGTAACCCCACTAGTAACCACATTAGTAAACACACTAGTAACCACACTAGTAACCCCACTAGTAAACACACTAGTAACCCCACTAGTAAACACACTAGTAACCACACTAGTAACCACACTAGTAACCACACTAGTAGCCCCACTAGTAAACACACTAGCAACCCCACTAGTAACCACACTAGTAACCACACTAGTAACCACACTAGTAAACACACTAGTAACCCCACTAGTAACCACACTAGTAACCACACTAGTAGCCCCACTAGTAAACACATTAGCAACCCCACTAGTAACCACACTAGTAAACACACTAGTAACCCCACTAGTAACCACACTAGTAACCACACTAGTAGCCCCACTAGTAAACACACTAGCAACCCCACTAGTAACCACACTAGTAACCACACTAGTAAACACACTAGTAACCCCACACCACTCCATGTCCCTCTGAGCTCCATCCTCAGTTACTTGGCAACATTGTGAGTGAAACAATGAGAAAGACCGATTTCAACTGGCTACGGTTTTAAGAACTGTCATGCAATATATCGTTTTGACTGAGCACTAAACATAGTTGCGTAACACAAAGTCTATTTTGACAGCTTTTGCATCATGATCTCACCACCGACCTTGTTACATCTTGGACCTTAGTTCAGTGCTGATTTTAGCTGGTCTTACAACAGATGGCTTGTAAACTGAGAGTTGACAGCCCTGGTCGTGTAAACGGAGAGTCAGTTTTAAATCATCTTGATCTATAAAGGCTATAGCCTTCAGACCCTCCATTCTTAAACAATATGGACAAAGGCTGTTGGGAAATAAGACCCTGTAGGTCAGATGCTGGCCATGATGCTGTAGATCAGCTACTGGCCATGATGCTGTAGATCAGCTGCTGGCCATGATGCTGTAGATCAGCTGCTGACCAGGACCCAGTAGATCAGCTGCTGGCCATGATGCTGTAGATCAGCTGCTGGCCATGATGCTGTAGATCAGCTGCTGACCATGATGCTGTAGATCAGCTGCTGACCATGAAGCTGTAGATCAGCTGCTGGCCATGATGCTGTAGATCAGCTGCTGACCATGATGCTGTAGATCAGCTGCTGACCATGATGCTGTAGATCAGCTGCTAACCATGATGCTGTAGATCAGCTGCTGACCATGATGCTGTAGATCAGCTGCTGACCATGATGCTGTAGATCAGCTGCTGACCATGATGCTGTAGATCAGCTGCTGGCCATGATGCTGTAGATCAGCTGCTGACCATGATGCTGTAGATCAGCTGCTGGCCATGATGCTGTAGATCAGCTGCTGGCCATGATGCTGTAGATCAGCTGCTGACCATGATGCTGTAGATCAGCTGCTGACCATGATGCTGTAGATCAGCTGCTAGCCATGATGCTGTAGATCAGCTGCTGACCATGATGCTGTAGATCAGCTGCTGACCATGACCCTGTAGATCAGCTGCTGACCAGACCAGGACCCTGTAGATCAGCTGCTGGCCAGGCCAGACCAGGACCCTGTAGATCAGCTGCTGGCCAGGCCAGACCAAGAACCTGTAGATCAGCTGCTGACCAGACCAGGACCCTGTAGATCAGCTGCTGGCCAGACTAGGACCCTGTAGATCAGCTGCTGGCCAGACCAAGACCCTGTAGATCAGCTGCTGGCCAGGCCAGACCAGGACCCTGTAGATCAGCTGCTGGCCAGGCCAGACAAGGCGCGTTTCAACGACATTGCTTCATCACTCCGGTTCTCCACCGGCCAGATAAAGAAAGGAAGGAAGATCATTTGTCGCCAACTTATCTCAAATTGTAGAAAAAAATAGATTGTGTTGCAAAAATTGGAGGCTCCTAAAGTAGTGTGTCATGCTCAATAGGATTATTATGAGTGAAGTGAAAAGAAAGGGTTAGAGTGGAAGACACCAGATTGAAGCATTACAGAAGATAATGTTATTCATCTCTTGGGGCAGTGTCATGTTAGAAGCTGCTCCATACTGACTAACTAGAAAATTACACCGAAACTACACACGAAAACTACACAATGAAACTACACAAGGAAACTACACAAGGCAACTACACAAGGCAACTACAAATGGCAGCAATACAAGGAAACTACACAAGGAAACTACACAAGGAAACTACACAAGGAAACTACACAAATAAACTACACTGAAACTACACAAGGAAAGTACACAAGACAACTACACAATGACACTACACAAGGAAACCACACAAGGCAACTACAAATGGCAGCAATACAAGGAAACTACACAAGGAAACTACACAAGGAAACTACACAAATAAACTACACTGAAACTACACAAGGAAAGTACACAAGACAACTACACAATGACACTACACAAGGAAACCACACAAGGCAACTACAAATGGCAACAATACAAGGAAACTACACTGAAACCACATGAGGAAAGTACACAGAAACTACACAAGGACATTTCCCAAAGAAACTACAAAAGGAAACTACACCGAAATTACACAAGCAAACTACACAAGGGAACTACACAACAAAACTACACGAGCAAACTACACGAGGAAATGACACGAGGAAACTACACAAGGACACTGCAAAAGAAAATGACAAAAACTGCTTGAAGCACACAATGACACCCAAATGCAGAACAAGCATCCACTGCCCACTAACCTACAGTGTTGCCTTACTGTAATTAGTACCTTAGCCATCCTATCGTTATAGTCCAGCCACTACAGCACATGGTGAGACTAGCCTGATCCCTGAGCTGTTTGTGTTGTATGTTTTTAGCCAATTCCTATGGTCGATATTGTTGACAAGACCAGGCTGGGACCAGGCTAGGGATAAACTAGTGATCACAAACAGATGAACTCACACCTTTTATGTGTGTCTTACCGCACTGTATAGAGCCCATCTATTTCCATGTGTTCGATTTCACACATGAAAGCCAAGCACACACGCTTCGGTAACTCCATGAGGCCTAAAGACATGTTCATGTGGAGCTCAATTAAACCACTGGCATGCAAGGCCGGCCAAAACACTGCTAGAACAAAGCTAGAGCGCTGCTAGAACGCTGCTAGAACAAAGCTAGAATGCTGCTAGGACGAAGCTAGAACGCTGCTAGGACGAAGCTAGAACGCTGCTAGAACGCTGCTAGAACAAAGCTAGAATGCTGCTAGGACGAAGCTAGAACGCTGCTAGGACGAAGCTAGAACGCAGCTAGAAGGCTGCTAGAACGCAGCTAGAAGGCAACTAGAACGCAGCTAGAAGGCAACAAGAACGCAGCTAGAAGGCAACTAGAACGCAGCTAGAACACAGCTAGAAGGCTGCTAGGTGCTCACTGCTACAACCCACTTGTGGTTGGCTTTACAGTCTTCAGTGGGTTGAGTCAGTATACTGTAACAAGTCAGTATAACACAATATGTGGTGTTGGGGGATGGACCACATACTTATCATATAGCTGCTATGGTCTTGTTGGCAGCTTATTACAATGTTGATTATTTAAAGACGCTTCATTTACTTGTTTGACAGTATTATCGGAGGGTTTTCTATGTTAGGTGTGTGAACCCACCCTTCTGAATTACTTCACATATGAGACCCTCCATCAAGCCCTCAGTGGACCTACTGTAACTGGCCAGAGAAACATACAATTTACCACGGTCAAATGATGCCAGCAATTCATTACTATGATAGGATTGTTTGCAAAATCTGTGATAATAGTCTTAGTATTGGTGGTACGAGGGCTACTGCCTAGTCCCAAAACAGTAGTCAAGTCTCAGGAACAAAGACAACGGTTGACGTCATGCTACCCAGCCCATCACTAGTTTTAAAGAGCTCCATTTAAACCATCTACAATCTGTTTCTGAGGAAGATCAGCTACAAGAGTTTCCTGCAGTCGTTTCCTGAATCCTGCTGACTGTTGTACCACACATGGATCCTAATACCAGACATGGATCCTAATACCAGACATGGATCCTAATACCAGACATGGATCCTAATACCAGACATGGATCCTAATACCAGACATGGATCCTAATACCAGACATGAATCCCAATACCAGACATGGATCCCAATACCAGACATGGATCCTAATACCAGACATGGATCCTAATACCAGACATGGATCCTAATACCAGACATGAATACCAGACATGGATCCTAATACCAGACATGAATACCAGACATGGATCCCAATACCAGACATGGATCCTAATACCAGACATGGATCCTAATACCAGACATGAATACCAGACATGGATCCTAATACCAGACATGAATACCAGACATGGATCCCAATACCAGACATGGATCCTAATACCAGACATGGATCCTAATACCAGACATGGATCCTAATACCAGACATGGATCCTCGTCTTGACGAGTCATAAAAATGTAGCAGTACTGTCGGCACCACAACCTCTGGCATCCCGTCACGTTAGGCTACGTCTCCTCTATGTACTACAGCATACTGTAGAACTAGTCATGTTTATTAGTGCTGTATGTCTGGCTCCCAGTCACGTTAGGCTACGTCTCCTCTATGTACTACAGCATACTGTAGAACTAGTCATATTTATTAGTGCTGTATGTCTGGCTCCCAGTCACGTTAGGCTATGTCTCCTCTATGTACTACAGCATACTGTAGAACTAGTCATGTGTATTAGTGCTGTATGTCTGCCAGCCCGCTACGTTAGGCTATGTCTCCTCTATGTACTACAGCATACTGTAGAACTAGTCATATTTATTAGTGCTGTATGTCTGGCTCCCAGTCACTTCTCTGTGTCCAAAATGGCATCCATAGGGCTCCAGACAAAAGCAGGGCACTATATAAGGACTAGGGTTCCATTTGGGTCTATTCAATCAGGTTGAATGTGATGTAGGGACTAGACAAAGAGACTCAATAAACAGGAAGGTTGCTGGGAAGCAGAGGGGATGATCACATCCTCACTGGCCTCTAATATCTGCCTTCCTAGAAACTTCAAATGTTGTTGTCTGCCCAGAGAGAACCTGATGTTTTTTTATTTTTTAAATAGACTGAATCCAGGAGATGTTTTGTCAAAGCAAATAGTGGGAAACTTGGGAAACGATTGCTCCCGTCTAGACACAGCAGTGAAACTACGGACGTTGGGGTCAAACCTTTATATGCATGTCTGCCATTTGCTTGACTTGACTGGGATCTTTCAACCAGGAGTCTGTGTCACGGGGAACAGAGAGGGGGGCACCTGCTCCAAATGCGTGTGACAAGGACGTCAATAACGTGTCACAGGTCAGAGGTCTTTAAAGAAACTGTTCTTTTAAGTGTACTGAGATAATCAGGACGTGGTCAACACTATAGTCCTTGTAAAAAAGGTATTTGTGTGCATAATTGTAAGGTTATAAACAATACAATATAAAGAGACAAAGAGAGGTTTTTCCTTTTCTAGTTTATGCCTGGCTTCAACTGAAACCAACACATTCAGCTCTATCTCCTCAGCTCCTCTCTAACAGAGAGTCTGACCTGAGACCAGTGAGGGCTGGGACTTGGGCTGTGTGCCAGATGGCACCCTTCTCCCTTTATAGTGCACTACCTTTGACCAGGGCCAATAGGGCCAATAGGGCTCTGGTCAAAAGTAGTGCACTGCATAGGGAATTGGGTGTCATTTGGGACGCACCGTTGGACTCAGACATGTGCCAGGTCTGTGATGTAATGCTAATTCACTGCTGTGCTGAGAAACTCTGCTTGTCAGAAACTGGGCCATTAAAGGCAGTAACCATGGTGTGTCATGTGACGAGAGCAGGCCAAATCAAATCTAAATCTATTTTTAATTGTCACATGCTTTGTGAACAACAGGTGTAGACTAACAGTGAAATGCTTGGTAAACAACAGATGTAAACTAACAGTGAAATGCTTGGTAAACAACAGGTGTAGACTAACAGTGAAATGCTTGGTAAACAACAGGTGTAGACTAACAGTGAAATGCTTGGTAAACAACAGGTGTAG
Organism: Oncorhynchus clarkii lewisi; assembly: GCF_045791955.1. Taxonomy (NCBI): domain Eukaryota; kingdom Metazoa; phylum Chordata; class Actinopteri; order Salmoniformes; family Salmonidae; genus Oncorhynchus; species Oncorhynchus clarkii. Next base: position 121,448 of record NW_027257976.1, on the reverse strand, counting down.
ACTAACAGTGAAATGCTTGGTAAACAACAGGTGTAGACTAACAGTGAAATGCTTGGTAAACAACAGGTGTAGACTAACAGTGAAATGCTTGGTAAACAACAGGTGTAGACTAACAGTGAAATGCTTTGTAAACAATAGGTGTAGACTAACAGTGAAATGCTTGGTAAACAACAGGTGTAGACTAACAGTGAAATGCTTGGTAAACAACAGGTGTAGACTAACAGTGAAATGCTTGGTAAACAACAGGTGTAGACTAACAGTGAAATGCTTGGTAAACAACAGGTGTAGACTAACAGTGAAATGCTTTGTAAACAACAGGTGTAGACTAACAGTGAAATGCTTGGTAAACAACAGGTGTAGACTAACAGTGAAATGCTTGGTAAACAACAGGTGTAGACTAACAGTGAAATGCTTGGTAAACAACAGGTGTAGACTAACAGTGAAATGCTTGGTAAACAACAGGTGTAGACTAACAGTGAAATGCTTGGTAAACAACAGGTGTAGACTAACAGTGAAATGCTTGGTAAACAACAGGTGTAAACTAACAGTGAAATGCTTGGTAAACAACAGGTGTAGACTAACAGTGAAATGCTTGGTAAACAACAGGTGTAGACTAACAGTGAAATGCTTGGTAAACAACAGGTGTAGACTAACAGTGAAATGCTTTGTAAACAACAGGTGTAGACTAACAGTGAAATGCTTGGTAAACAACAGGTGTAGACTAACAGTGAAATGCTTTGTGAACAACAGGTGTAGACTAACAGTGAAATGCTTTGTGAACAACAGGTGTTCAGGTGTTAGTACAGCCACAGTAGAGGAGAGTAGAGGGGCTGTTGGGGTTATTTTCCTACAGGAAAGGAGTGTGTGTGTGTGTGTGTGTGTGTGTGTGTGTGTGTGTGTGTGTGTGTGTGTGTGTGTGCGTGCGTGCGTGCGTGCGTGCGTGTGTGTGTCTGGAGTTTCCTAGAGGACCTAAAGGCACAGCCTGAGGGGATGTGGGATGTTAATCTCAACATGGGGGTGTGTTTATTGTGATAGGATGTTTACCAGACTGAAACAACACAGACACACACCAAGCTTCATCCTGCTTCTATTTTAGGGATGAGCAAATATTTCAGGAAAGAGCAACTATTTCAGCGACAGGCAACTATTTCAGTTTTGGGCAACAATTTTAGAGACAGGCGGCTATTTCAGGGACGGGGGGGGGGGGCTATGATATGTATGAATCAGGACTGTAACACCCTTCAAATCAGTGAGTGATTTAGACCTGAGAAACCAGGTGTGTAGGCCTACTGTATCGACTGTATGTATGGATCAGGACTGTAACCACCTTCAAATCAGTGAGTGATTTAGACCTGAGAAACCAGGTGTGTAGGCCTACTGTATCGACTGTATGTATGAATCAGGACTGTAACCTCCTTCAAATCAGTGAGTGATTTAGACCTGAGAAACCAGGTGTGTAGGCCTACTGTATCGACTGTATGTATGGATCAGGACTGTAACCACCTTCAAATCAGTGAGTGATTTAGACCTGAGAAACCAGGTGTGTAGGCCTACTGTATCAACTGTGTGTATGGATCAGGACTGTAACCTCCTTACAAATCAGTGAGTGATTTAGACCTGAGAAACCAGGTGTGTAGGCCTACTGTATCAACTGTGTGTATGGATCAGGACTGTAACCTCCTTCAAATCAGTGAGTGATTTAGACCTGAGAAACCAGGTGTGTAGGCCTACTGTATCGACTGTATGTATGAATCAGGACTGTAACCCCCTTCAAATCAGTGAGTGATTTAGACCTGAGAAACCAGGTGTGTAGGCCTACTGTGTCAACTGTGTGTATGGATCAGGACTGTAACCTCCTTCAAATCAGTGAGTGATTTAGACCTGAGAAACCAGGTGTGTAGGCCTACTGTATCAACTGTGTGTATGGATCAGGACTGTAACCTCCTTCAAATCAGTGAGTGATTTAGACCTGAGAAACCAGGTGTGTAGGCCTACTGTATCGACTGTATGTATGAATCAGGACTGTAACCCCCTTCAAATCAGTGAGTGATTTAGACCTGAGAAACCAGGTGTGTAGGCCTACTGTATCAACTGTGTGTATGGATCAGGACTGTAACCTCCTTCAAATCAGTGAGTGATTTAGACCTGAGAAACCAGGTGTGTAGGCCTACTGTATCAACTGTGTGTATGGATCAGGACTGTAACCTCCTTCAAATCAGTGAGTGATTTAGACCTGAGAAACCAGGTGTGTAGGCCTACTGTATCGACTGTATGTATGGATCAGGACTGTAACCTCCTTCAAATCAGTGAGTGATTTAGACCTGAGAAACCAGGTGTGTAGGCCTACTGTATCAACTGTATGTATGGATCAGGACTGAAACCCTGTTCAAATCAGTGAGTGATTTAGACCTGAGAAACCAGGTGTGTAGGCCTACTGTATCAACTGTATGTACGGATCAGGACTGTAACCTCCATAGAAAAGAGTTGGCATCTCATCCCTGATCTATTTGTCACCACAATGACACTCGGAGGAGCGATCAGAGAGGGAAATGGGGACGGATCATTAAAATACTACTATATCATCTGATTCTGGCCCATCACTTGAAGAGAGATTTCTTGCTAGAGATCCATTACAGATCATGATGATATCTATGACAGATATGACTGTCAGCAGTCTAGCCACAGTGGGTTGGTTGTGACCATGAGGTATTAGTTATTATGGCTGTCTCTCTCAACATGAGCTCTGTGGCTGTCTCTCAACATGAGCTCTGGGGCTGTCTCTCTCAACATGAGCTCTGTGGCTGTCTCTCAGCATGAGCTATGTGGCTGTCTCTCAACATGAGCTCTGTGGCTGTCTCTCTCAACATGAGCTCTGTGGCTGTCTCTCAGCATGAGTTCTGTGGCTGTCTCTCAACATGAGCTCTGTGGCTGTCTCTCAACATGAGCTCTGTGGCTGTCTCTCAACATGAGCTCTGTAGCTGTCTCTCAACATGAGCTCTGTGGCTGTCTCTCAACATGAGCTCTGTGGCTGTCTCTCTCAACATGAGCTCTGTGGCTGTCTCTCAACATGAGCTCTGTGGCTGTCTCTCAACATGAGCTCTGTGGCTGTCTCTCAACATGAGCTCTGTAGCTGTCTCTCAACATGAGCTCTGTGGCTGTCTCTCAACATGAGCTCTGTGGCTGTCTCTCTCAACATGAGCTCTGTGGCTGTCTCTCAACATGAGGTCTGTGGCTGTCTCTCAACATGATCTCTGTGGCTGTCTCTCTCAACACGAGGTCTGTGGCTGTCTCTCAACATGAGCTCTGTGGCTGTCTCTCTCAACATGAGCTCTGTGGCTGTCTCTCAGCATGAGCTCTGTGGCTGTCTCTCAACATGAGGTTCTGTGGCTGTCTCTCAACATGAGCTCTGTGGCTGTCTCTCAACATGAGGTCTGTGGCTGTCTCTCAACATGAGCTCTGTAGCTGTCTCTCAACATGAGCTCTGTGGCTGTCTCTCAACATGAGCTCTGTGGCTGTCTCTCAACATGAGCTCTGTGGCTGTCTCTCAACTCTCAACATGAGCTCTGTGGCTGTCTCTCAACATGAGCTCTGTGGCTGTCTCTCAACACGGGGTCTGTGGCTGTCTCTCAACACAGGGTCTGTGGCTGTCTCTCAACATGAGCTCTGTGGCTGTCTCTCAACTCTCAGCATGAGCTCTGTAGCTGTCTCTCAGCATGAGCTCTGTGGCTGTCTCTCAACATTGCATTTAATTTAATTTACCAGATTTATTCCCTGTTATTCGTTCAAGAGGTTGCATGTATTTTCCTAATATGACTATTATGATCCTGCTGAGAACTAAATGAAACCTGCATTAGCACTCGTAAAGTTTCCTAGCTGGAATATTGCTACAATAACAAACCTACTAACTGGTATTTGTTCCTTGTATTCATTCACATTTTGTTTTTCTTAAATGGTTTCACTGCGATTATCTCCTGAGTAAAAAATGTGTTCAACATTTAAAGTGTCCTGCTGTTACTTAATTTGAACAATATCAGATCTTATTTCTCCATTCTGTAAGAAAATCTTATTTCTCTCTTCTCTGGAAAAATGTTTTATCCGTTTTATTCTTCATGAAAAATACTCAAATCTGATCTGGGAGGACCGTGTAGAACAGGCCGTAGTAGAGAGATATACAGCACCTTCAGATAGGATTCACACCACTTGACTTGTTGTGTTACAGCCGGAATTTAAAATGGGTTCAGTTGAGATTTTGTGTCACTGTCCGACACACCATACCCCATAATATCAAAGTGGAATGATGTTTTTAGACATTTTTTACAAATGAATTAAAAATGAAAAGCTGTCAATAAGTATTCAACACCTTTGTAATGGCGAGCCTAGATAAGATCAGGAGTAAAAATGTGCATAACAAGTCACAGAATAAGTTGAATGGACTCACTCTGTGTGAAATACAAGTGTTTATCACTAAACTAGTGATAGTTGGGGTCTCCAAACGTTTCGAGCATGAGAGCTACTAAAGAAAATGAAATGATATACAAAAATAAATTCTAGCAATTGTTTCTAGGTAGTTGGCCTAGGTTAAAAGTGTTGGGCTAGTAACTGAACGTTTGCTGCTTGAATCCCCGAGCCAAAATGTCGTTCTGCCCTTGAGCAAGGCAGTTAACCCCCAAACAACACCTGCTGCATGGGAGCTGATGACGTCGATTAAGGCAGACCTCCGCACCTCTCTGATTCAGAGGGGTTGGGTTAAATGTGGAAGACACATTTGGGATGAATGCTTTCAGCTGTGCATCTGACCAGTCTTTTATTCTCTTCTCCCCTCATCCTGCAACTCTTTCCCTGGTCCTTAGTGTACAACAGAAAGTAGTGTACTATGTTGTCAACTCTTCCCCTGGTCCTTAGTGTACAACAGAAAGTAGTGCACTATGTTATCAACTCTTCCCCTGGTCCTTAGTGTACAACAGAAAGTAGTGTACTATGTTATCAACTCTTCCCCTGGTCCTTAGTGTACAACAGAAAGTAATGGTTAATAAACAACTCTAAGGGGGACCCTATAAAGTCCTCCCCTCAGCAGTCTCTACTGGCTGAGAGCTACTGGTAGGTAGGCTGTGATGAAGTCCCCCCCTCAGCAGTCTCTACTGGCTGAGAGCTACTGGTAGGTAGGCTGTGATGAAGTCCCCCCCTCAGCAGTCTCTACTGGCTGAGAGCTACTGGTAGGTAGGCTGTGATGAAGTCCTCTCCTCAGCAGTCTCTACTGGCTGAGAGCTACTGGTAGGTAGGCTGTGATGAAGTCCTCCCCTCAGCAGTCTCTACTGGCTGAGAGCTACTGGTACAAATACAGATTCAACCACAAAGACCAGGGAGGTTTTCCAATACCTCGCAAAGAAGGGCATCTCTTGGTAGATGGGTAAAAAGAAAAAGCAGACATTGAATATCCCTTTGAGAATGGTGAAGTTATGAATTACACTTTTACACTTTGGATGGGGTATCAACACACTGAGTCACTATAAAGATATAGGCGTCCTTCCTAACTCAGTTGCCAGAGAGGAAGGAAACCGCTCAGGGATTTCACCATGAGGCCATTGGTGACTTTAAAACAGTTACAGCGTTTAATGGCTGTGATAGGTGAAAACTGAGGATGAATCAACAACATTGTAGTTACTCCACAATACTAACCTAAATGACAGTGTGAAAAGAAAGAAGCCTGTACAGAATAAATATTCCAAAACATGTATTCTGTTTGCAACAAGGCACTGAAGTAAAAATGCCCAAAAATGATGTCCTGAATACAAAGCTTTATGTTTGGGACAAATCCAACACATCACTGAGTACCACTCTTTATATTTTCAAGCATGGTGGTGGCTGCATCATGTTCTGGGTATGCTTGTCATTTGCAAGGACTAGAGAGATTTTTTTTATTTAAAAAAATGGAATAGAGCTAAGCACAGGCAAAATCCTAGAGGAAAACTTTCTGAAGGCTCTGTAGGTGCCAGTGGATAAGGTTCAACCACCAGGTCTGTCTGGCAACAACATGTCAGATGTCTTCAGAACAGGTTTATTTCAGATATGGAGTCAACACACCACACTCCTCTGTAATGATGGCTCACTGTAAAAAGTGAGTGTATGAAAGTGGTTCTATGGAGAAAGAATAGAAAGCAATAACCATGAGTACTGGATTACATAGAAGACATACAGGCCCATAGACTAGACTGTGGAGGTATATACATGTTGCTATACAGTAGACCAGATTACATAGAAAACATACAGGCCTATAGACTAGACTGTGGAGGTACATACATGTTGCTATACAGTAGACCAGATGACATAGTATACACCATCTCTATCCTGCTATGATATGATATGTCAAATACACCAGCTATAATAGAGAAATACACTCACAGGACAAAGGCCCAATTACTGGTATGATAAATCTACACCAATGGAATGACGTAGAAAGTAACTGAAATGTGACCCCGAGACCACGACGTGGAACTGTAACCACACCGAGGAACAGGTCTTTACAAGCGGGGTGACTTGTAGGTACCACTAATGAGAACATAAGGGGTGTTGGGTAAGTACAACTCACTACTAGAATAGGGGTGATGTAACTGCCTAAGCCTTTTTCAACACCTCAGAACAAGCCAATCGTAACACTCGCCGTAGGAAGTGGGCGTCGTTCTTCATTACAAATATAATTGAGACAACTGAACAAAGTACCGTTTTGATAAGCCAATCATAACACTCGCCGTAGGAAGTGGGCGTCGTTCTTCATTACAAATATAATTGAGACAACTGAACAAAGTACCGTTTTGATAAGCCAATCATTGAGTCAGTGTGAGAGAAAGGCATCATCGCGCCAGTCAGTAAAGAGTAATGGCCGAAACAAAAACGCACCCATCCTAAGGTCAACGCTTTAAACATGGCAACCCCCATCTCACAGGAAACTTCCATCCATTAATCAAGAGGTCCCCTGGTACTCCACCCTATACCCAGCCAATCACAGCCAGCGATAGCATCTAATACAAATGTTTACATACATTTTTTTATTATTTTTAAACGGGACTCATTTCAATGCGTTTGTGAAGAAACTTTGCTACTATAGTCAATCAGTGGAAAAGCACCCGTTTCTCCCCGTACTCTTGGTTTGTGTTTGTAGTTGGTCACAGTACAGTAATTGTAGGGTCTGATTTTTGCATTAGCAGCGCTGCCTTGACAGACCAGGACACAGGTCCTAGTTCTCTGGTGATAAGACGTGTGACATGAGTCTAGGCAGCCAGGCTCCTGTGACGTGCAGCAGGCTGGAGGGTAGAGATCATTTCTCAACTAAACGCCTAGTGAAAATAGCCTGAACAGAGACCTGCGCCAGCGTGTGTGTGTGTGTGTGTGTGTGTGTGTGTGTGTGTGTGTGTGTGTGTGTGTGTGTGTGTGTGTGTGTGTGTGTGTGTGTGTGTGTGTGTGTGTGTGTGTGTGTGTGTGTGTGTGTGTGTGTGTGTGTGTGTGTGTGTGTGTGTGTGTGTAGCACAGAGACGTGATGGAGCCTGCTGCTGAGAAGACTGTTTAGTTTAGTCTCACCTCCCAGTTAACATCTAGTAAAAAATAGCCTGTGGGGGTGTGTGTGTGTGTGGTGTGTGTGTGTCCAGAGCCGGCCCTAGCCTTTTGGGGGTCATATGTGAGATTTGGTTGGTGGCCCCACCACCTTGCGGGCAAAACATTCCTTTATTGACAGCGGAGAGAAAACAATAATGTTTTTTAAGTTCATTTCCTGCAAATAGATATATTTTGCCATGGGGCATAGAGAAAATAAGTGTAATTCTACTCATTTTACCAAAAGGGAGGAGATAACATTTTTCAGTTTTACATGTCATTTCCTGCAATTCTGCACATTTTGCCATGACTTATGTCGTATTAATATGATATCTGAGTGAGAGTGACTAACAAAATCAAATGGGGGCCCCTGGAGGTCGGGGCCCCTGGCCATGTATGTGCCCTTCGTACCCGGTTGGTAATTCAGACATGATTACTACAAGTTTAGATAACAATCCCCCCAAAAAATGACTGACATTACACGAGGAAAACTGCTGAGGTACAGCCACATGTTGTAGTTGCACCTTGTGTGTTCCACTATTCTAAAGATCAACAGTAAGTTGAGACCACCTCCCAAATGCATGCCCAGGGCCATGCGTGCGTGCGTGCGTTCGTGCGTGCGTGTGTGTGTGTGTGCATGTGCACGTGTGTGTGTGTGTGTGTGTGCGTGTGTGTGCATGTGCGCGTGTGTGTGTGTGTGTGTGTGTGTGTGTGTGTGTGTGTGTGTGTGTGTGTGTGTGTGTGTGTGTGTGTGTGTGTGTGTGTGTGCGTGCGTGCATGTGTTTGTGTGTGTGGAGCTTTTCTGGAGGCCCGAAAGACACTGATTGAGAGCATATCGGATGTGAGTCTCAGCATGGGCCTGTGTTTATGCGATGCGTTTGTACAACACTGAAACAACATGATCACCCACCAAGTTTCCTCCTGCGTCTATTTCAGGGACGGGAAACTATTTTGTCATTTTGTCTTTGGGACGATTCATAAACCCAATTAGAGCTCTGATCAGAAGTATTGAAGAGGCTATTCTATGTGTCTGATGCAGGTCCCATTAAGGCAAGGCCTGCTTCTAGTATCCATCCTCTTTCTATGAGGTGCTGTCATGTCCCTTCCTGCCACCCAGGCTCCCAGGCTGATGCAGGCTCCCTGGCTGATGCAGGCTCCCAGGCTGATGCAGACTCCCATGCTGATGCAGGCTCCCAGGCTGATGCAGGCTCCCAGGCTGATGCAGGCTCCCAGGCTGATGCAGGCTCCCATGCTGATGCAGGCTCCCAGGCTGATGCAGGCTCCCATGCTGATGCAGGCTCCCAGGCAGATGCAGGCTCCCAGACTGATGCAGACTCCCAAGCTGATGCAGACTCCCAGGTTGATGCAGGCTCCCAGGCTGATGCAGGCTCCCATGCTGATGCAGGCTCCCAGGCTGATGCAGGCTCCCATGCTGATGCAGACTCCCATGCTGATGCAGACTCCCAGGTTGATGCAGGCTCCCAGACTGATGCAGGCTCCCAGACTGATGCAGGCTCCCATGCTGATGCAGGCTCCCAGGCTGATGCAGGCTCCCAGACTGATTCAGGCTCCCAGGCTGATGCAGGCTCCCATGCTGATGCAGGCTCCCATGCTGATGCAGGCTCCCAGACTGATGCAGGCTCCCAGACTGATGTAGGCTCCCATGCTGATGCAGGCTCCCAGGCTGATCCAGGCTCCCAGACTGATGCAGGCTCCCAGGCTGATGCAGGCTCCCATGCTGATGCAGGCTCCCAGGCTGATGCAGGCTCCCAGACTGATGCAGACTCCCAGGCTGATTCAGGCACCCAGGCTACTCCCTGCTTACGGCTGGGTGTGTTTACTTTGGCTAGCTGGAGGCCGTTAGAGGGGGGTGGTGGCGGTGGGGAGGGGGTAGTGGAGGTCATAGCTAGCCAGACCCTAGGAGGTGGTGAATGTTGGGGGTGGAGGGAATGGGACATAGTCACTGGGGATCGATCAGCACAGCATTAAGAGGGACACTGTCTGTAATCAGAAGTGACTGAAGACAACCTCCACTCCCCTGAATAAGTTATGGAGGACATGGATGCTTCCACCATAGAAGTAGAAGGACTTAAATTATACACTAGATAACAATTTATATGGCTTCTCACAGCTCCATGGCTCTACCACAACCACACAATCTTTACGGTTATATTTCCCCTGCATCAACATCTGTCTCTACCTACCATCATAGGATTCATCTCAACAATATCCAGTTAGATCTGGGATTTGTAGAGTAACATACATGTCATGCTTTACTGTGTGGTATCCTGTGTGTGTGTGTGTGTGGGGGGGGGGGGGGGGGGTTACTATGGTGATTGGAGAAGAGTAATGGCGTGGTCATGAAACCGTGTTATTTCCACAGGTGGGAGACGGAGACTGACCGTGGTGGAGTTCCAAGACAAACAGTAGACCCCGGCTAAAGCGGTCCTCATATCATGTGAGAGCAGTCACTTCTCAGGATATAAAACAGTAAGAGCTGTGTCACAAATAGCCTACTTTTGAGCAGCACTGGCCCCTTGGTCTGCTGTAGTGCACTGTGTAGGGAATAGGGTGTCATTTGGGACACCGCCCTAGTGCCTATGGAGCATACAGAATCTGGACCAGTTCACAAAACAAATTGTGTCAACATTAGAAAGCCCACGATTGACAAAGAATGTGACGACATGATGTGTGTGTAGCTATAGGCTCTGTCTCAACCCTCCAAACACCGTGTCATGTTGTCCCACTTCGTCCCTCACTGTGACACGTCGTTCTGTACTGTACAACTTTCAGCCAACGACTGCATTTACATGTAATTACTGGACCATTGCCACCATACTTAAAGGCTCTATAGAGAGACAGTTGCTTAGCGCGAGGCAGTTTAGGTTTTTGGTGATTTGTCCGATAGCTTTGCCCGAGTAACACAGGTCCAGCAGCAGTAGTTGAAGAAGCGATGTAAGAGCACACAACGTCACCCATCGCGTCATCACACAGGAATGTCCTGGATAAATGTCCATACATGCAAGACACGCAGCTCAGATCCAACCCAAATAAGACGTAGGAAGAGTGAGGAAGTGACGGACATACTGTATTAACAAGACGATACCAAGGAGGTTAATCAGGAATGAATCACGTTTCCTGTGAAACGTGAGTTTGAGGCCAAACATGTTACACTGAGGTTATTGAAGATCATCATCTCTATACATTCTTAGATAAAACGGTCCCAAAAGGGTTCTGCGGCTGGCCCCTATTCCAGGTAGAACTCTTTCTGGTTCCAGATAGAACTCTTTTCGGTTCCATGTAGAAACCTGCTGTGGAAATGGTTCTACATGGAACCCAAAAGGGTTCTACCTGGAACCAAAAGGGGTTCTTCAAAGGGTTCTCCTATGGGGACAGCGGAATAACTCTTTTTGGTTCTAGATAGCACCTTTTTTCTGAGAGTGTAGAAAAGATGTTGAAGGATTATGAGAGAGAGCAAAACAGAAGATAATGAGCTAGCTGTGTTAACGTAGATGTACTGTAAACCACTAGATGTAAACCACTTGAGATAAACCACTAGATGTAAACCACTTGAGATAAACCACTAGATGTAAACCACTAGACGTAAACCACTAGACGTAAACCACTAGAGTTAAACCACTAGATGTAAACCACTAGACGTAAACCACTAGAGGTAAACCACTAGACGTAAACCACTAGAGGTAAACCACTAGATGTAAACCACTAGATGTAAACCACTAGAGTTAAACCACTAGAGGTAAACCACTAGACGTAAACCACTAGAGGTAAACCACTAGATGTAAACCACTAGATGTAAACCACTAGACGTAAACCACTAGACGTAAACCACTAGAGGTAAACCACTAGATGTAAACCACTAGATGTAAACCACTAGAGTTAAACCACTAGAGGTAAACCACTAGATGTAAACCACTAGATGTAAACCACTAGAGTTAAACCACTAGAGGTAAACCACTAGATGTAAACCACTAGATGTAAACCACTAGAGTTAAACCACTAGAGGTAAACCACTAGACGTAAACCACTAGACGTAAACCACTAGATGTAAACCATTAGAGGTAAACCACTAGAGGTAAACCACTAGAGTTAAACCACTAGAGGTAAACCACTAAACCACTAGAGTAAACCACTAGATGTAAACCACTAGAGTTAAACCACTAGAGGTAAACCACTAGACGTAAACCACTAGTAAACCACTAGAGTAAACCATTAAACCACTAGAGGTAAACCACTAGTAAACCACTAGAGATAAACCACTAGACGTAAACCACTAGAGTTAAACCACTAGTAAACCACTAGATGTAAACCACTAGAGTTAAACCACTAGAGGTAAACCACTAGAGGTATTTAGCAATAACATTTACGTTTGATACTTAAGTATATTTAAAACATAATTTATTTGAGACTTTTACTCCAGTAGTATTTTACTGGGTGACTTTCACTTTTACTTGAGTCATTTCCCTATGAAGGGATGTTTACTTTTCCTCAAGTAAAACAATTGGGTCCTTTTTCCACCACTGGTTGGGGGGAGGTGGAAGTGTTTCATTGGGCGGTAAAAAGGATACAACAATTTAACTGTGTCAACAAACATCAGACTGTCAGGCCCTGCATGCTGTTCCTCGAGAGACTGATCTGGGTGTCAACAAATATCAGACTGTCGGGCCCTGCATGCTGTTCCTCGAGAGACTGATCTGGGTGTCAACAAATATCAGACTGTCGGGCCCTGCATGATGTTCCTCTGGGCCTGCTAAGGGCTACATTTTCAAAACATCTTTGTCCAGACTTTTAAAGACAGCATTCAAGTACTCTGTATTAGATAACGTAAGAAGGTATTTCTCTCCAATGGCTCGAAGACAAAGAATGCAATTGAAGACAGCTATGATTTGGAGATGATTATCTCCAGACATTTCGATTGCGTTTTTGTAGGTTAATATGTAAGATTTAATTTAGCTAGCTCAAAAGCTCAGGGTCATGGAGACACTGACATTTTGGGTCAATATTGCTCAATATTAACATGAATAGAAAAGGTAACTAACAGGGACCCACACAATGGATTGGTGTTGGTATAGAGAAAGGGACACACACAATGGATTGGTGTTGGTATAGGGACAGGGACCCACACAATGGATTGGTGTTGGTATAGGGACAGGGACCCACACAATGGATTGGTGTTGGTATAGGGACAGGGACCCACACAATGGATTGGTGTTGGTATAGGGACAGGGACCCACACAATGTATTGGTGTTGGTATAGAGAAAGGGACAGGGACAGGGACCCACACAATGTATTGGTGTTGGTATAGGGACAGGGACAGGGACCCACACAATGTATTGGTGTTGGTATAGGGACAGGGACAGGGACCCACACAATGTATTGGTGTTGGTATAGGGACATGGACCCACACAATGGATTGGTGTTGGTATAGGGACAGGGACAGGGACCCACACAATGTATTGGTGTTGGTATAGGGACAGGGACCCACACAATGGATTGGTGTTGGTATAGAGAAAGGGACAGGGACAGGGACCCACACAATGTATTGGTGTTGGTATAGGGACAGGGACCCACACAATGGATTGGTGTTGGTATAGGCACAGGGACAGGGACCCACACAAAGGATTGGTGTTGGTATAGAGAAAGGGACAGGGACACACACAATGGATTGATGTTGGTATAGGGACAGGGACAGGGACCCTCACAATGGATTGGTGTTGGTATAGAGACAGGGACAGGGACCCACACAATGGATTGGTGTTGGTATAGGGACAGGGACAGGGACCCACACAAAGGATTGGTGTTGGTATAGAGACAGGGACCCACACAATGAATTGGTGTTGGTATAGGGACAGGGACAGGGACCCTCACAATGGTTTGGTGTTGGTATAGGGACAGGGACCCACACAAAGGATTGGTGTTGGTATAGGGACAGGGACCCACACAATGGATTGGTGTTGAGACAGTGACCCAAACAATGGATTGGTGTTGGTATAGAGACAGGGACAGGGACCCACACAACGGATTGGTGTTGGTATAGAGAAAGGGACAGGGACACACACAATGGATTGGTGTTGGTATAGAGACAGGGACAGGGAAAGGGACAGGGACACACACAATGGATTGGTGTTGGTATAGAGAAAGGGACAGGGACCCACACAATGAATTGGTGTTGGTATAGGGACAGGGACAGGGACCCTCACAATGGATTGGTGTTGGTATAGAGAAAGGGACAGGGACCCACACAATGTATTGGTGTTGGTATAGGGACAGGGACAGGGACCCACACAATGGATTGGTGTTGGTATAGGGACAGGGACAGGGACAGGGACCCTCACAATGGATTGGTGTTGGTATAGGGACAGGGACAGGGACAGGGACCCACACAATGGATTGGTGTTGGTATAGGGACAGGGACAGGGACCCACACAATGGATTGGTGTTGGTATAGGGACAGGGACCCACACAATGTATTGGTGTTGGTATAGAGAAATAGACAGGGACCCACACAATGGATTGGTGTTGGTATAGAGACAGGGACAGGGACCCACACAACGGATTGGTGTTGGTATAGGGACAGGGACCCACACAACGGATTGGTGTTGGTATAGAGAAAGGGACAGGGACACACACAATGGATTGGTGTTGGTATAGAGACAGGGACAGGGAAAGGGACAGACACACACACAATGGATTGGTGTTGGTATAGAGAAAGGGACAGGGACCCACACAATGAATTGGTGTTGGTATAGGGACAGGGACAGGGACCCTCACAATGGATTGGTGTTGGTATAGAGAAAGGGACAGGGACCCACACAATGTATTGGTGTTGGTATAGGGACAGGGACAGGGACAGGGACCCTCACAATGGATTGGTGTTGGTATAGGGACAGGGACAGGGACAGGGACCCACACAATGGATTGGTGTTGGTATAGGGACAGGGACAGGGACCCACACAATGGATTGGTGTTGGTATAGAGACAGGGACAGGGACCCACACAATGGATTGGTGTTGGTATAGAGAAAGGGACAGCATTCAAGTTCTCTGTATTAGATAATGTAAGAAGGTATTTCTCTCCAATGGCTCGAAGACAAAGAATGCAATTGAAGACAGCTATGATTTGGAGATGATTATCTCCAGACATTTCGATTGCGTTTTTGTAGGTTAATATGTAAGATTTAATTTAGCTAGCTCAAAAGCTCAGGGTCATGGAGACACTGACATTTTGGGTCAATATTCCTCAATATTAACATGAATAGAAAAGGTAACTAACAGGGACCCACACAATGGATTGGTGTTGGTATAGAGAAAAGGACACACACAATGGATTGGTGTTGGTATAGGGACAGGGACAGGGACACGGACCCTCACAATGGATTGGTGTTGGTATAGGGACAGGGACAGGGACAGGGACCCACACAATGGATTGGTGTTGGTATAGGGACAGGGACAGGGACCCACACAAAGGATTGGTGTTGGTATAGGGACAGGGACAGGGACCCACACAATGGATTGGTGTTGGTATAGGGACAGGGACCCACACAATGAATTGGTGTTGGTATAGAGAAAGGGACAGGGACCCACACAATGGATTGGTGTTGGTATAGGGACAGGGACAGGGACCCACACAATGGATTGGTGTTGGTATAGGGACAGGGACAGGGACAGGGACCCACACAATGGATTGGTGTTGGTATAGGGACAGGGACCCACACAATGGTTTGGTGTTGGTATAGGGACAGGGACAGGGACCCACACAATGGATTGGTGTTGGTATAGGGACAGGGACAGGGACCCACACAATGGTTTGGTGTTGGTATAGGGAAAGGGACAGGGACAGGGACCCACACAATGGATTGGTGTTGGTATAGAGACAGGGACAGGGACCCACACAATGGATTGGTGTTGGTATAGGGACAGGGACCCACACAATGGATTGGTGTTGGTATAGGGAAAGGGAGAGATAAATAAAGCCTTATTCATGCTTCTCTATTCAATTATCGAATGAATCTGATGGAAAAAACAATCCATATTTGGAGGATAAGCCTTTTAGAGACCCGGTGGCCAACCTTGCAACCCCTGCGACCCCTCAGACGGTCCCCTCCGACCTTCCACCCCTCTATCCCTCCACTCCTCCACCAGACACAATGAGTGTCACACGGAATGGACTCAACACAGCCATAAGTTATTGCTCAAAGCAAGAGATAAAAAAAAGCTAAAGTGTTACCCTAAAACGAACTATAGGACTTTAATACATTTTTGAGAGCAAGACATGGGGCTGTTTTCAGGGAAGAGCAGGATCTTACAATATCTGCTAATCAATGAAGTTTAACACGGCTACAACTTCTTGGATTAAAGACAAAGATACATGAACCCTTTGGGACACAAAAGCTCTATTAGGTCTCCACAGCGTTCACTATCTCCATATACAGACAGCTTTCACTATCACTATTAGGTCTCCACAGCTTTCACTATCTCCAAATACAGACAGCTTTCACTATCTCCAAATACAGACAGCTTTCACTATCTCCATATACAGACAGCTTTCACTAGCTCCATATACAGACATCTTTCACCATCTCCATATACAGACAGCTTTCACTAGCTCCATATACAGACATCTTTCACTATCTCCATATACAGACAGCTTTCACTAGCTCCATATACAGACAGCTTTCACTAGCTCCATATACAGACAGATTTCACTATCTCCATATACAGACAGCTTTCACTATCTCCAAATACATACAGCTTTCACTAGCTCCATATACAGACAGCTTTCACTATCTCCATATACAGACAGCTTTCACTATCTCCATATACAGACAGCTTTCACTAGCTCCATATACACACATCTTTCACTATCTCCATATACAGACAGCTTTCACTAGCTCCATATACAGACAGCTTTCACTATCTCCATATACAGACAGCTTTCACTAGCTCCCATATACAGACATCTTTCACTATCTCCATTTACAGACAGCTTTCACTAGCTCCATATACAGACATCTTTCACTAGCTCCATATACAGACAGCTTTCACTAGCTCCATATACAGACAGCTTTCACTATCTCCATATACAGACAGACATCTTTCACTAGCTCCATATACAGACAGCTCCATATACAGACAGCTTTCACTATCTCCATATACTGTACAGACAGCTTTCACTATCTCCATATACAGACAGCTTTCACTATCTCCATATACAGACAGCTTTCACTAGCTCCATATACAGACAGCTTTCACTAGCTCCATATACAGACAGCTTTCACTAGCTCCAAATACAGACAGCTTTCACTATCTCTATTTACAGACAGCTTTCACTAGCTCCAAATACAGACAGCTTTCACTATCTCCATATACATACAGCTTTCACTAGCTCCATATACAGACAGCTTTCACTATGTCCATATACAGACAGCTTTCACTATCTCCATATACAGACAGCTTTCACTATCTCCATATAGCGAATGCTTTCACTAGCTCCATATACAGACAGCTTTCACTAGCTCCATATACAGACAGCTTTCACTAGCTCCATATACACACAGCTTTCACTATCTCCATATACAGACAGCTTTCACTATCTCCATATACAGACAGCTTTCACTAGCTCCATATACAGACAGCTTTCACTAGCTCCATATACAGACATCTTTCACTATCTCCATATACAGACAGCTTTCACTAACTCCAAATACAGACAGCTTTCACTAACTCCAAATACAGACAGCTTTCACTATCTCTATTTACAGACAGCTTTCACTAGCTCCATATACAGACATCTTTCACTATCTCCATATACAGACAGCTTTCACTATCTCCATATACAGACAGCTTTCACTATCTCCATATACAGACAGCTTTCACTATCTCCATATACAGACAGCTTTTACTAGCTCCATATACAGACAGCTTTCACTAGCTCCATATACAGACAGATTTCACTATCTCCATATACAGACAGCTTTCACTATCTCCAAATACATACAGCTTTCACTAGCTCCATATACAGACAGCTTTCACTATCTCCATATACAGACAGCTTTCACTATCTCCATATACAGACAGCTTTCACTAGCTCCATATACAGACATCTTTCACTATCTCCATATACAGACAGCTTTCACTAGCTCCATATACAGACAGCTTTCACTATCTCCATATACAGACAGCTTTCACTAGCTCCCATATACAGACAGCTTTCACTATCTCCATTTACAGACAGCTTTCACTAGCTCCATATACAGACATCTTTCACTAGCTCCATATACAGACAGCTTTCACTAGCTCCATATACAGACAGCTTTCACTAGCTCCAAATACAGACAGCTTTCACTAGCTCAATATACAGACAGCTTTCACTAGCTCCATATACAGACAGCTTTCACTATCTCCATATACAGACAGCTTTCACTAGCTCCATATACAGACAGCTTTCACTAGCTCCATATACAGACAGCTTTCACTAGCTCCATATACAGACAGCTTTCACTAGCTCCATATACAGACAGCTTTCACTAGCTCCATATACAGACAGCTTTCACTAGCTCCATATACAGACAGCTTTCACTAGCTCCATATACAGACAGCTTTATACAGTAATAACAGACAACACAATACAATACACAATACAATACAATACAATACAATACATTACAATTACAACGATGATTGTCATTAACATAGAGGTCCAGTGGTAAATCACGCTGCATCCCAAATGGCACCCTATTCCCTATATAGTGCACTACTTTTCACCAGAGCCCTAAGGGACACATACACAGAGATAGTGTGCACCCCACGATGATTCTGACAGGGACCCTTGTACCAACTGCGCTGCTGCCCTGAGGCCCTCCTGCCATGCCGTCCACCCCTGGCCTGTTTAGAGTAGAGAGCAGCAAACTGTGGAGGAGAAGGGACTATTGTTGTGCAACGCCAAGCTCTTATAAATACTTTTACCCCTCTAGGGCTGCTTGCCCCCCCAGCAGCCCCGACCAACAGAGGAGAGAGAGAGAGAGAACAAGAGAGCGAGAGAGAGAACGAGAGAGAAAGAGAGAACGAGAGGGAGAGAGAGAGAATAGGAGAGAGAGAGAGAGAGAGAGAGAGAGAGAGAGAGAGAGAGAGAGAGAGAGAGAGAGAGAGAGATAAAGAGAGAACGAGAGAGAGAGAGAGAACAGGGGAGAGAGAGAGAGATAACGAGAGAGAGAGAGAGAGAGAGAGAGAGAGAGAGAGAGAGAGAGAGAGAGAGAGAGAGAAAGAGAGAACGAGATAGAGAGAGAGAGAGAGAGAGAGAGGTGGAGAGAGAGAGAGAGAGAGAGAACAGGAGAGAGATAGAGAGAGTAGAAACATTGTGTGGTGGTGGTAGCTAGAGGCAGATGTCGATGCAGGGGGTAAGTAAATCCCTTGATACAAACCGAGCTGGCCTCACAGGAAGGCAGCTTTCACCAGAGACTGGTGCCAGGGAAAGGCTTTACATGTGGGTGAAAAGTGAGTCGTGTAATGTTGAATTTTTTTTCTTCTTCTCCAAACTCTGACAAGCTCAGGGATCTACTGCCACGAATGGTTAAAGGTATTAACCCTTAGAATTCATCCAAAGCCTAAAACCTGATGAAACAGGCCGAGCTGAGGGCTCAGAGAGATGGGCTATGGATTTATTTTAGTCACCCGACTGTTGTTTTAGTTTGTCTTTTTGTTTCAGAAGTGGGTGACAGATACAGGTACAACATTCAAAGTCATATTGGTGCAGATACATTCAAATATTCAAATTTCATATTTTCACATACCTGTACATATTGTACATATTGTACATATTGTATTGTAACAATAAACAATCAGAGAAATGCATACAAAGATGAACACCAATACCAACAGTTTTGTAATTTTTTGTATTTAGGAAAATAAACAGAAAAGGCACAACCCACAACCCATTCATTCCCCCAAACCTCCCCAGTCCCCATCCACTCACCTGCATCCTCCCTCCCCACCCGGAAGCCATGTTTCCCACACCTTCCAACCCCTTCCAACCCCTTCCCACCCCTTCCCAACTAAAATCTGGCTACAACCTCCACTTCTTTGTGTAATTCTGACCCCGTTTTCAGGCTACCCAAGAGGAAACGCCGGAGAGGGGGAGCCCTGGCGAGATTCAGGCGAATGGGAAACCGGCCACCTCTTCCCTCCATTCTATTGGCCAGTCACCTGATAATAAGATGGATTACCTCAGATATCGGATTTGCTACTAACGGGACTCTGGTAACTGCACTATTCTCTGCTTTTCTGAAACATGGAATTTGGACATGATACCCCCCACCATGGTTACCCAACTCGATGGAATCTCTATTCACCCGAACAGACAGGACATTGGATTGAGGGAAATCGAGAGGGGGAGGTGTATGCCTCTTCATCAACAGCAAATGGTGTGCTGACTGTGGTGCGTGGGGGGGGGGGGGGGGGGGATAAAGTCCTAGACCACTGTTACTCTACCCACAAGCAAGCATACAAGGCCCTCCCTTGTTTCCCTGTCGGTAAATCAGATCATGACTCTGTGACAATGCCACAAGTGTGAGGTGATGGGCACACAGACATATAATTGTCTGGTATAAAGTTTGTTTTTAAACTGGCAGGGTTAAACCTTTATGTGTATTTTCATTTTCATGCTGTTATATTATGTATCTGCCAGTTATGAGTTATTTTCACTGTCAAATCAAAGATGGCTGCCATTGGCATTTTGGTGAGCTATCCCTTTAAGAGGGCATGTCTCTTGAAGAAATGGAGGAGAGCGAGAAAGATGAGTGGACAACAGTGAAGTCCAAGAATGGAACAAAAAGGGCAAAGAATTGTTGTGGAAAAATTAGTCTGATGAATCGTTACTTGTTGGAGTACGTTTTTTTGGTTAAGGATGTTAATGCTACGACCTCCACAGAGCCATCAAACAAGCAAAAGGACAATATAGGAACATCCACATTGACCTACCATTGTAGACTGTCCCCAGACCTACCACTGTCTATGGTCATGTTATTAAGACAGACTCTCCCCAGACCTACCACTGTCTACGGTCATGTTATTGAGCCAAACTCTCCCCAGACCTACCACTGTCTACGGTCATGTTATTAAGACAGACTCTCCCCAGACCTACCACTGTCTACGGTCATGTTATTGAGCCAAACTCTCCCCAGACCTACCACTGTCTACGGTCATGTTATTAAGACAGACTCTCCCCAGACCTACCACTGTCTACGGTCATGTTATTAAGACAGACTCTCCCCAGACCTACCACTGTCTACGGTCATGTTATTGAGCCAAACTCTCCTCAGACCTACCACTGTCTACGGTCATGTTATTAAGACACTCTCTCCAGACCTACCACTGTCTACGGTCATGTTATTAAGACACTTTCTCCAGACCTACCACTGTCTACGGTCATGTTATTGAGCCAAACTCTCCCCAGACCTACCACTGTCTACGGTCATGTTATTGAGCCAAACTCTCCCCAGACCTACCACTGTCTATGGTCATGTAATTGCGCCAGACTCTCCCCAGACCTACCACTGTCTATGGTCATGTAATTGCGCCAGACTCTCCCCAGACCTACCACTGTCTATGGTCATGTTATTTTGACAGACTCTCCCCAGACCTACCACTATCTATGGGCATGTTATTGAGCCAAACTCTCTCCAGACCTACCACTGCAGACTCTCCCAGACCTACCACTGCCTAAGACCCAATTCAACCAATTGCAGATAAATGAGAACCACACTCCAGGTTCAGTTTGTGTCTACGCTGTTTAAGCTGCATCTAAGGTGTGAACCATATAAAACTACACATTCTCAAGCTTTAATGCTCATGAAAATTATCATTGGATATGAACACAAAACCACACCTGTCCATAAAAATACAGTAAATGTAACAATTCTGAATGAGCCCACAGTGCTGTTTCCCTATACAGTATCTTCAATTGAAAGAATCAGTTAGCAGTTGTCACGGTAATAGGGAGATGTATGGCTCTCAGTAGAGCATAGAGCGAGCGCCATGGTAACAGCTATGATTCATGGTGACCCCATAGTGTAAATCCTACAGGTTTGCTTATTCTCCCCCCCACACACAAAACCTTTCACTGGAAGCAAAGGTATGGCTGTGTCCCAGATTGGCCCCCTTTTAGATCCCTATTCAGTAAACTGCTTTATTTATCCCTATGTGCCCTGGTCAAAAGTAGTGCACTACTTTGGCAATAGGTTGCCATTTGGGACACGGCTCATGTCGAGTTGCAATATCACATTTAATTCCCCCACGCAACATAACTTAGTAGTTTCCTGTACATCTCGTTTTATTTCACCATTGTGGTTATGGGTAATTAACAGCCTAGAAACCTGACCCAACGTCTACCTGAGGGTTGGAGTCCCATTGAGAGAACTGGTCAGAGAAATGTAGCAATCTGGAATAAACGACCGCGGAAAAGATCAACTACGCTGTAACTCAAATAATCTATTGGTATGACTGTTTTCGCTGTGTCCTAAAGTTCACAGAAAGTGTTACTAAGTAGGGTATTAACTCAAATAATCTATTGGTATGACTGTTTTCGCTGTGTCCTAAAGTTCACAGAAAGTGTTACTAAGTAGGGTATTAACTCAAATAATCTATTGGTATGACTGTTTTCGCTGTGTCCTAAAGTTCACAGAAAGTGTTACTAAGTAGGGTATTAACTCAAATAATCTATTGGTATGACTGTTTTCGCTGTGTCCTAAAGTTCACACAAAGTGTTACTAAGTAGGGTATTAACTCAAATAATCTATTGGTATGACTGTTTTCGCTGTGTCCTAAAGTTCACACAAAGTGTTACTAAGTAGGGTATAAGCAATATGGTAATGAATCAACCGCTGCGTTCCCGAGTGGCACAGCGGTCTAAGGCACTGCATCTCAGTAGCCAGAGGCGTCACTACAGAGACCCTGGTTCAGCGGTCTAAGGCACTGCATCTCAGTAGCCAGAGGCGTCACTACAGAGACCCTGGTTCAGCGGTCTAAGGCACTGCATCTCAGTAGCCAGAGGCGTCACTACAGAGACCCTGGTTCAGCGGTCTAAGGCACTGCATCTCAGTAGCCAGAGGCGTCACTACAGAGACCCTGGTTCAGCGGTCTAAGGCACTGCATCTCAGTAGCCAGAGGCGTCACTACAGAGACCCTGGTTCGGATGCAGGCTGTATCACAACCAGCTGTGATTGGATGTCCAAAAGGGAAGCGGACAATTGGCCCAGTGTCGTTCGGGTTTGTAAATAAGAATTTGTTCTTAAACAGACTTTCCTAGTTAAATAAAGGTTAAAGAAATAACTTTAAAAACAACTTGCCTTCTGTCAGGATCGGTGAAATTTCCACTGTATTGTTTCCAACTAGTGTCGTGCAACTTCCCAGAATCCTGGAATAAGCAGGAAATACGTGATTCTTCAATCACATTTCTGGAAAATCGGGAATTTTGTTAATGGAATTTTGCAACACTATTTCCAACTGTCTTAATGTAATTGACTATTGTAGTGGAGTCTCTAACCTCAGAGCTAAAGAGCCCTAGCTAAACCATGAGCGACCTAGCTCAACCATGAGAGCCCTAGCTCAACCATGAGAGCCCTAGCTCAACCATGAGAGCCCTAGCTCAATCATTAGAGCCCTAGCTCAAACATGAGAGCCCTAGCTCAACCATGAGAGCCCTAGCTCAACCATGAGAGCCCTAGCTCAACCATGAGCACCCTAGCACAACCATGAGAGCCCTAGCTCAACCATTAGAGCCCTAGCTAAACCATGAGAGCCCTAGCTCAACCATGAGAGCCCTAGCACAACCATGAGAGCCCTAGCTAAACCATGAGAGCCCTAGTTCAACCATGAGAGCTAAACCATGAGAGCCCTAGCTCAACCATGATATCCCTAAGTCAACCATGAGAGCTAAACCATGAGAGCCCTAGCTCAACCATGAGCGCCCTAGCTCAACCATGAGAGCTAAACCATGAGCGCCCTAGCTCAACCATGAGAGCTAAACCATGAGCGCCCTAGCTCAACCATGAGAGCTAAACCATGAGAGCCCTGGCTCAACCATGAGCGCCCTAGCTCAACCATGAGAGCTAAACCATGAGAGCTAAACCATGAGAGCTAAACCATGAGAGCCCTAGCTCAACCATGAGAGCTAAACCATGAGAGCCCTAGCTCAACCATGAGCGCCCTAGCTCAACCATGAGAGCTAAACCATGAGTGCCCTAGCTCAACCATGAGATCCCTAAGTCAACCATGAGAGCCCTAGCTCAACCATGAGCGTCCGAGCTCAACCATGAGAGATTAATACCAAACTAGAGGTATAATCCTCTCAAACCTGGCCTGGCCTGTAAGCTTACTGCCTGCCTACTGGAAAGTCTTAATATAAGCTCTGCCAGCCCAGCGCAAAATGGGGTGCAGTTCATAGTGAGCTCACCAATACAGACAAGAAGGCACGTGTGTGTGTGTGTGTGTGTGTGTGTGTGTGTGTGTGTGTGTGTGTGTGTGTGTGTGTGTGTGTGTGTGTGTGTGTGTGTGTGTGTGTGTGTGTGTGTGTGTGTGTGTGTGTGTGTGTGTGTGTGTGTGTGTGTGTGTGTGTGCGTCCATGAGAAATACAGCCCTGTTTGTGATCTCATGGGGCCTGTTAAACAATACTAGGCTGCTCTGATATAATGGAACAGAGTGACAGCACTCAGCATGATGAAATGAACTCGTTCTGCTTCTGTTGTCGAGGAGTCCAAACCATAGCAGCCCAGTGTTGCTAGCTAACAAGATCCCACCCTGAACCAGCGTCATGCTCTGCTCTGTGAGGTCGACAATGTTTTCTCTGGCCTCTGTACTACTAGTCTTTACTGACATCCACTGAGTCAGAAAGTGATATGCTGTTCTCTGCACCCACTCACCCAGTAGATCATATTCAATAATGACAGGTCTACTTAACAACAGTGTTGAGTTGTCAAGAGACCCTAACACTTACTCTAAATGTACCTATACAATGAAGCCTCTGTTTTGAGATGATACATCCTGGTAATCTAGTCCTCAGACACTGGGTGTCCAATCTAGTCCTCAGACACTGGGTATCCAATCTAGTCCTCAGACACTGGGTGTCCAATCTAGTCCTCAGACTCTGGGTGTCCCATCTATTCCTCAGACACTGGGTATCCAATCTATTCCTCAGACACTGGGTGTCCAATCTAGTCCTCAGACACTGGGTATCCCATCTATTCCTCAGACACTGGGTATCCAATCTAGTCCTCAGACACTGGGTATCCAATCTAGTCCTCAGACACTGGGTATCCAATCTAGTCCTCAGACACTGGGTGTCCAATCTAGTCCTCAGACTCTGGGTGTCCCATCTATTCCTCAGACACTGGGTATCCAATCTATTCCTCAGACACTGGGTATCCAATCTATTCCTCAGACACTGGGTATCCCATCTATTCCTCAGACACTGGGTATCCAATCTAGTCCTCAGACACTGGGTATCCAATCTAGTCCTCAGACACTGGGTATCCAATCTAGTCCTCAGACACTGGGTATCCAATCTAGTCATCAGACACTGGGTATCCCATCTAGTCCTCAGACACTGGATATCCAACCTATTCCTCAGACACTGGGTATCCAACCTAGTCATCAGACACTGGGTATCCAATCTAGTCCTCAGACACTGGGTATCCAATCTAGTCATCAGACACTGGGTATCCCATCTAGTCCTCAGACACTGGATATCCAACCTATTCCTCAGACACTGGGTATCCCATCTAGTCCTCAGACACTGGATATCCAACCTATTCCTCAGACACTGGGTATCCAACCTAGTCATCAGACACTGGGTATCCAATCTAGTCCTCAGACACTGGGTATCCAACCTAGTCATCAGACACTGGGTATCCAATCTAGTCCTCAGACACTGGGTATCCCATCTAGTCCTCAGACACTGGATATCCAACCTATTCCTCAGACACTGGGTATCCAACCATGACAAGTAGCGATTGTTTTTTTTTCAACAAATGTAAAGAGATAGCCTACCACCAAGATCACTCAACTTGAATATAAACATTTTTTTACTTGGTGCGTATATTCAGTAGTCTCTAGAGAGTTCAACCAGTTTGATTTGGTATTTTTAAAGACACGGAGCCTTTGACGTCGTCCTTTCAAACAGTACACACCTCAGGGTGTTTGTGTTCTAAACAACTTGAGTTGTCCTCCTACATGCTACTAACATCTCCTCCTTTCATTCTGGCCAAAAGTCCTGTGTGTCTCTTTCTCACAAAACACAAGGGAGGAGAGATTAAAGTGGGGGTCATTGTTTTGACTTATTACAGGGAGTTTCCACGTATTTCATAATTCTCTGAGCTGCTCTGATGATGTCAGGATACGGGTGAATGGTGTCAGCCGACAGGTAACCGACCTGACTACACTATAGAGTCTATACGACTACACTATAGAGTCTATACTACTACACTATAGAGTCTATACGACTACACTATAGAGTCTATACACACACACACACACACACACACACACACACACGCATGCACGCACACACACACACACACACACACACACACACACACACACTCACAGCCGACTGACTTGGTCCGACCGGGGCGTCGGCTACTGAAGGACCCGCCCTCGTTGGCCCGGCGACTACCATGCCCTGTTCCCCAGTGACATCATCATTGAGCTCCATGCGCCTGGCCCTGCAGAGCCATGTAGTAATCCCACAGTCTCTCTCTCTCTTTCTCTCTCTCGCAGACACAGGCCTCACTCTGACACAGACCTCACTGTTGTTGGATGTTGGGGTGTTACTGTTACTAGACTGGAGGAGGGAGGATCTGGCAAGGGGTTTAAACTTTACAGGCACTGTGCTGTGTGGAAGGATCATGGTCGTGGAATTGAGGGGTTATTTCCCACTGGGCAAAAACTGGTTGAATAAACATTCTTTCCACGTCATTTTAACCCAAAAAAATCTATGTGATGAATTTGAATCAACATGGAAAATGAATTAGATTAGAAAAAATTCATCAGCGTAATGGCATTTTGAAAAAAAAATTCACACAACTTTTAACCTAAATCCAATGACATTATTTGTTTTTATTTCACGTTAAATTCACATTAGTTTACAACTCAACCAAATTTTTATTCAAACTAGACCTGAACTGACGTCTGTGCCCAGTGGGTTTCCATTTTGAATCTCTTTTGAAATACCAGTCTTTTTGAACGGGAGATGATTTGATTGACACCATTGGCAATGTTTTTACAAACAACAACATTTATTTTCTTATTTGAGTTATATATGGCAGCCATTTACTGGCCTCCAGGCCAACTTAGCAGATCCTACTAATGTCACGGAATGCACTATATAGGAAATAGGGTGGCATTTGGTACACAGGACCAGCCTCAGTCATCTGATGTCTGAGTGTCTCTGACGTCCACAAGTGGGAGTGGTGTAGCATACAGTATTTTATGCTTAGTAAGACATTTGGAGTAGTCGACGACGTGACATGGGAAGTAACTGCCAATGATTGTTCTACTTGTCCCCACAGTCAACCCTACTCTCCAGGTTCCTACAGTTGTACACACTATCAAAAGATCTACAGCTAATCCGTGCGTCCCTTTAGTCACTCTGAATAAATCATATGGTCCAGTGTAACTGACTGACTGACATCGTGAGGTAAGAAAGTACTGTAATGGGTTTGATAGGGACCGAATCGACGCTGCTAACAGTCATTTATTTCCTCTAAATCCAACACTGATCCACAACAACTTGCAGCACATCTTCCTTGAATGACTTCAGTCCACACAGTTTGTCTTGCTGCATCGTGGGGTAAGAAAGTACTGTAATGGGTTTGATAGGGACCGAATCGACGCTGTGAATGACTTCAGTCCACACAGTCTGTCTTGCAGCAACAGGCTGCATCGTGGGGTAAGAGAGTACTGTAATGGGTTTGATACTGGGGTTTGACCGAATCGACACTGTGAATGACTTCAGTCCACACAGTCTGTCTTGCAGCAACAGGCTGCATCGTGGGGTAAGAGAGTACTGTAATGGGTTTGATAGGGACCGAATCGACGCTGTGGATGATTTCAAAGTGATCTTCAAGAAGAGGCACCGCTAGGAGTCAGATGCTTCCTCTGCAGCTCATGCAGCACGGCCATATAGCTAAGTGGGTTGAACAATAGCTTCTTTCTTTGCGTTATAGCACAATAATTGATGAGACCAGAGACGTTCCCCAGGGTGTATAGGAACCAGGATGTGCCTCAAAGGCTGTGTAGGATATATACCCAGTTTGGTTTGACTAAATGTGTTCCCCATAAACGAGCAATGTGAAAGGACACAGAGCAGACTCCACCGTGCAGTTCTCTGAACCTCTAAACGTCTTTCTGCGCTACACGATACCATGAATATAAGAGGTCTGTATCTCCTTTGTTACATGTAAGTACAAACAGAATTCACTACATTGAAAACACATTTCCGCAACATGTTGATGACAAACCCAATACATGTTGTTTTTTGGGGGTAAATCCAGTGTTACCAACCCACATGAGAATGGGAATTATTTCAGAAGACAGAACTGAGCATTCATTCATGTACTGATTTGATCCATCTCTCTGAAAGACGTATGGTCACTTCTATGTTTGGAAAAACAAGACGAATAGGAAGAATATTCCCCAATGGACATAGAGTCCTGTTCTGTGTTACCAACCATGATCACGAGCATCCCGTCCCTCAAAGATGTATCACCACTACCATGTGAAAAACATTGAGGCCTGTCCAAAGAGGACGGGAAGAATACATTATCCCTAATCCCACGGTGACATAAAACCAGAACACATTATTCAGCCACACATCCACACAGAGATCCCAACGCCAACCTGGAAGGGAGTGATTGTACAAGACAAAAAGGTGCTCTCTTGGACATTGTTTGATCGTGCTGTTAAACAATTCCAGCTGGGGTGAATAGTGGCATCCTGGCTGTGCGTGTGTGTGTGTGTGTGTGTGTGTGTGTGTGTGTGTGTGTGTGTGTGCGTGCGTGCGTGCGTGCGTGCGTGCGTGCGTGCGTGCGTGCGTGCGTGCGTGTGTGTGTGTGTGTGTGTGTGTGTGTGTGTGTGTGTATGTGTGTGTGTGCTTGTGTAATGGTATGCTGGCCTGGCTGGCAAAACACTGTAGTTGCTGTAATCCACCACGTACTGCCAACATTCATAGTCATAGTATTGTGACTCCCAAAGGATCCCTTTATTTCAATGTAGATCCCCCCAGATTCATAGAGTCTATACTACTACACTATAGAGTTACACTATAGAGTCTATACTACTACACTATAGAGTCTATACTACTACACTATAGAGTCTATACTACTACACTATAGAGTCTATACTGCTACACTATAGAGTTTATACTACTACACTATAGAGTCTATACTACTACACTATAGAGTCTATACTACTACACTATAGAGTCTATACGACTACACTATAGAGTCTATACTACTACACTATAGAGTCTATACTACTACACTATAGAGTTACACCATAGAGTCTATACTACTACACTATAGAGTCTATACGACTACACTATAGAGTCTATACTACTACACTATAGAGTCTATACGACTACACTATAGAGTCTATACTACTACACTATAGAGTCTATACTACTACACTATAGAGTTACACTATAGAGTCTATACTACTACACTAAACATGCAGATGCAATCTATGAATATGATATGACTTGATAGTTAAGCCTCTATAGTAGTGACTTGATAGTTAAACCTCTATAGCATTGACTTGATAGTTAAACCTCTATAGTAGTGACTTGATAGTTAAACCTCTATAGTAGTGACTTGATAGTTAAACCTCTATAGCATTGACTTGATAGTTAAACCTCTATAGTAGTGACTTGATAGTTAAACCTCTATAGTAGTGACTTGATAGTTAAACCTCTATAGTATTGACTTGATAGTTAAACCTCTATAGTAGTGACTTGATAGTTAAACCTCTATAGTAGTGACTTGATAGTTAAACCTCTATAGCGTTGACTTGATAGTTAAACCTCTATAGTAGTGACTTGATAGTTAAACCTCTATAGCATTGACTTGATAGTTAAACCTCTATAGTAGTGACTTGATAGGTAAACCTCTATAGTAGTGACTTGATAGTTAAACCTCTATAGCATTGACTTGATAGTTAAACCTCTATAGTATTGACTTGATAGTTAAACCTCTATAGTATTGACTTGATAGTTAATCCTCTATAGTAGTGACTAGATACACTAACGTCAGGCAGTGAGGGGAATCCTGTTTTAAATCTACAACACAACCTGACACAATTAGCGCAGGTCACTAAAGTTCAGTTAGTTTAACATGAGGATTAAAACAGGTGAAGGTTTAACTTCCCAGTGTAAACTGTGTAGTCATGTGTCTTCCTACAGAAATAACTAGGAGGTGGAGCAAAGGTTTATTTTCACTGTGGCAAAACGGCTTTGTTTTGGTCCTGCGGTGTTTAAAACTGGAGTTGTCTGTCCCTCTCTGAGCCTGGCCTGAAAACAAACACAAACAAATCTTTATGCGTCCCAAACGGAACCCTATTCCCGATATGTTCCCTATGGGCTCTGGGTCAAACGTAGTGCACTATATAGAGAATAGGGTGGCGTTTGGGTGATGCATCCAGAGTTGGGTGAGCAGAGCACTTGCAGTATGCTTGGACGAGGGTTTAAAAGCTCATATGTTCATACTTACTGTTGGGAAATCACACAGCAGATCCCCTGTGTAATAACTGTGTTACCACAGCGGCAGTCGGCTCCACTGTTTACGTATTTCCCCAAAACATGACGTCGGTGGGCAATAGAATGTGCGTCTGGATGGAGAGTAAGAAAGAAATTCAAATGGATCCTTTGAAATATCTGGTAATTTGTAATGGCAGGGTTTCATTTCTTGGTGGTTTTGATCGTGTTCAGCACAAGGAGTGCGCCAAGCTGTCATCAAGGCAAAGGGTGGCTACTTTGAAGAATCTCAAATATGTTGATTTGTTTAACATTTTTTTGGGTTACTACATGTTTCCATATGTGTTATTTCATAGTTTTGATGTCTTCACTATTATTTTACAATGTAGAAAATAGTAGTAATAAAATAAAAACCCTTGAATGAGTAGGTGTGTCCAAACTTTGGACTGGTACTGTTGTATAGAAAAGTATTTTTGGTCTAAGACACTGCATCTCAGTGCAAGAGGCGTCACTGCAGTACCTGGTTCGAATCCAGGCTGTATCACATCCGGCCGTGATTGGGAGTCCCACAGGGCGGCGCACATTTACTGGGGTTCTAAACATCATGGTCTCTAATACTGGGATTCTAAACATCATGGTCTCTAATACTGGGGTTCTAAACATCATGGTCTCTAATACTGGGGTTCTAAACATCATGGTCTCTAATACTGGGGTTCTAAACATCATGGTCTCTAATACTGGGGTTCTAAACATCATGGTCTCTAATACTGGGTTCTAAACATCATAGTCTCTAATACTGGGGTTCTAAACATCATGGTCTCTAATACTGGGGTATCAAACATCCTGTCCTCTAATACTGGGATTCCAAACATCCTGTCCTCTAATACTGGGATTCCAAACATCCTGTCCTCTAATACTGGGATTCCAAACATCCTGTCCTCTAATACTGGGATTCCAAACATCATGGACTCTAATACTGGGGTATCAAACATCCTGTCCTCTAATACTGGGATTCCAAACATCCTGTCCTCTAATACTGGGATTCCAAACATCCTGTCCTCTAATACTGGGATTCCAAACATCCTGTCCTCTAATACTGGGGTTCCAAACATCCTGTCCTCTAATACTGGGGTTCCAAACATCCTGGCCTCTAATACTGGGGTTCCAAACATCCTGTCCTCTAATACTGGGATTCCAAACATCCTGTCCTCTAATACTGGGGTTCCAAACATCCTGTCCTCTAATACTGGGGTTCCAAACATCCTGGCCTCTAATACTGGGGTTCCAAACATCCTGTCCTCTAATACTGGGATTCTAAACATCATGGTCTCTAATACTGGGGTTCTAAACATCATGGTCTCTAATACTGGGGTTCTAAACATCATGGTCTCTAATACTGGGGTTCTAAACATCATGGTCTCTAATACTGGGGTTCTAAACATCATGGTCTCTAATACTGGGGTTCTAAACATCATGGTCTCTAATACTGGGGTTCTAAACATCATGGTCTCTAATACTGGGGTTCTAAACATCATGGTCTCTAATACTGGGGTTCTAAACATCCTGTCCTCTAATACTGGGGTTCTAAACATCATGGTCTCTAATACTGGGGTTCTAAACATCATGGTCTCTAATACTGGGGTTCTAAACATCATGTTCTCTAATACTGGGGTTCTAAACATCATGGTCTCTAATACTGGGGTTCTAAACATCATGGTCTCTAATACTGGGGTTCTAAACATCATGGTCTCTAATACTGGGGTTCTAAAGAGTTGCAGGTCAGGGGAGTGATAATGAAGTCAACACGTCACGCCCTCTCTTCCTTTTTCACTATCAAATGTAAACGTGGGAAACGTGTGGAGCGCTGTGCAAAATCACTGGAGACAATGGAGGCAGTTTGATGGCGCAAGAAGCCGTGGTGATGAATGGAGCTATGGAGCCTCCCAGCATGGGGCGGTAAGGAGCTAGGGAGAAGACTCAGGAGATCACCACCCCATTTACACCTGGTGTTAACATGCCTCCTGTGATCAGAATCAGATTTTTTTTTTGTCTTAAAGGGGCAGTGTCCTATTTTGAGACGCTTAAATATGGTAGTAATAATAATGATAACAATGTATTGCATTTTTTGTAAAGTGGTTTCTTGCATCATGTAACACAATATAATCCCATTTGTCAGTCATCTATTTGGCCAATTGTTTTAGATAATTTCTTATTTTTTATAAAAGGATGTGAGCTTTTGGACAACGTAAAGATCAGTCATGAAATGGTTAAAACATGCATCAGGTTTGAAAAGGTCTCTTAGACTGTAGGCCTACATTGAACACCACATATTGACTATTGTAGACAATATCACAAAGGTCAATAGCTATATCCATGTGGAAATGTTGTGGGATTTGCTCCATTGGTTTTATTGATAAGCCACTCTGATAGCCCTACCTGCTCTGATAGCTACAATAGCCTATCGACCACTGTCTGAAACTGTAACTTCAAGCAGGTACAGCCTCAGTGTTCACAGTTAACACACGCCAGAAGTTACACAGAATGCTGGCGGCAAAATGAACGTTTCCTGTCTCAAGACCTTTTCTCAGTGCAAAAACATTTTTGGTGGGAACATTGCTAGATACATCCCTTTAACCTGTTGTTTAGTTGCATGTCACTGTGTCCTGTCCTGCCAATGACAGACAACCACAGTCATGAACAGTCAGTCTGTAGACTGTCCTTACTGCTGTAGTGGTAATAAAGCTTCTCTTTGAAGCTGAGGAGAGTGACTCAGGGTGGAAGAGAAGCAGTAAAGAGCAGTATTGAGACTTCCTGTCTGTCGTAGGGGGCATTGATTAACTCTGTGACCTCTCAGTGACTTCCATACAGTAATGAAGCAATACTGACGCAATGCGACCGTGACTCCATCATGGCTCAAATGGCTCCAGTCACTTCAAAGGAAACCTTCGAGGCAGGACTAGTAAAAGTAAACCAAGTCATATTGCATGGTGTCAACCAGTGATTTATATGTACACTAGATAACTGACAGGAGGAGCTGTTTGAAGCCACCGCACTTCCATCTTCACACTGTTGTAAAAAAGTATTTTGGAAGCTATACAAATGCATTTATTAACGTCAACATTTGTCTTTGCCACATGTATTATATTACAGACACCTTAATGCATACTTTTAAATTAGATATGTTAGATAAACATTTTTTTTTTAAATAAAAAACATATGTATAAAAAGTGTATTTAAAAAAAAAAAAGTTTTGCCTCCCGGGTGGCGCAGTGGTTAAGGGCGCTGTACTGCAGCACCAGCTGTGCCATCAGAGTCTGGGTTCGCGCCCAGGCTCTGTCGTAACCGGCCGCGACCAGGAGGTCCGTGGGGCGACGCACAATTGGCCTAGCGTCGCCCGGGTTAGGGAGGGCTTGGTCGGTAGGGGTGTCCTTGTCTCATCGCGCACCAGCGACTCCTGTGGCGGGCTGGGCGCAGTGTGCGCTAACCAAGGTGGCCAGGTGCACGGTGTTTCCTCCGGCGCATTGGTGCGGCTGGCTTCCGGGTTGGATGCGCGCTGTGTTAAGAAGCAGTGCGGCTTGGTTGGGTTGTGTATCGGAGGACGCACGACTTTCAACCTTCGTCTCTCCCGAGCCCGTACGGGAGTTGTAGCGATGAGACAAGATAGTAGCTACTACAACAATTGGATACCACGAAATTGGGGAGAAAAAGAGGTAAAAAAATTAAATAAAATAAAAATAAATAAAAGTTGTAATGTTACTGAGCGCACTACAACAACACAATACTTAAATACATGTAATTTTGTCATTGAAACACTTACTTGAAATACTGTAGAATTCCATTAAATCTTATGGAGGACTGCCTCTTCTGGGGAGTGCCAATATGGCCGACCGGTGGTTTCAAAGCCTCTCATTGGCCAATACAAAGCATCAACAATCCAGGATTTATGTAAGTCATTGGTGACTACTCACTTGGATTTGCAACTTTAGGAACAACAACATTGTGATTTGTGGAGTTTCTGGATTGCAAATCATCCTAAAATTACATAAAATCAGTATGAAAATATGGTGTAATGATATACACGGCCATTCAAAACATTGTTTACAACACGATCAAAATACTTGCCAATAGACTGATAAATCAGTAGAATGTTGCTGTGTTGAGGGGGGCTTGACTACAGTTATTACAGACCTGATCCTTTCACTTTAATCTTCATAATAGTATTCAAGTTGTGTTGTGTCCCTGCCAACTCACTCCCTTCCCATCACAGTGATCTGTCTGCTATTCTGCACTATGGTGAGCTGTTCTCTGATCTGTCGCCTGGGAAACGCTAAAAACAAGCCATGAGGAGAGGGCGGAGGAGGAGGCGGAGGAGGAAGAGTAGGGGTGTAGTCTATCGTCATCTTAATCTTCTCACACTGAAGACCACATGTTTCATTTGGAGAAGATAACTCTTCGGGGACGTAGCAGACACGCAAAAACAGTCAAACACTCAACTCAACAGCACAACGTCTTACAGTAACTAACTGCCCTTTAGTCAATGGACCCATTCTCTCTGCAGAGAGCTGCATGCAGCTCTCCCACGTCTCTGATTAGTCAGCGATAATGGAGTCTCAGTGAAAAGAGTGATTATAGTTGAAAGGAAGCCCCTGACCAGAACGTGACTCTAGTGGAGGAGGAGAGGAGCTAGCCGGGGATATCATCGTGGAAAATGTGATGGTGAGCAACCGGCCAGGCCACCTCAAAGCATAGCAAGGTGCTTTCCTTGAAGAGTTCAAAGGGCATTAGTACCCATTACTCACAATCCACTCCCACTGTCTCCGGGTTTGGGGCGATACAGTATAGTAGTAATCCTACAAGACATTGGAAGGGGCTGATTCAGTGAAACCTGTCTAAATAATCCCTAAACCACAGCATCTTCTTAGCAACAGGACCCGGGGAAGCTAAATATCAAGACATGTTATTACTCTCAATTGTGCTCTTTTCAGCAGGCTCCTGCTTTAAACAAATGATATGCTTATCCAATTATGGGATAAGGAGTTTGGCTCTCAATGTTCATTAGGACAAATGGCAATACATGAAAGGGACATTATGTGTTAACTGTATGAGTACATTCATTATGTGTTAACTGTATGAGTACATTCATTATGTGTTAACTGTATGAGTACATACATTATGTGTTAACTGTATGAGTACATACATTATGTGTTAACTGTATGAGTACATTCATTATGTGTTAACTGTATGAGTACATTCATTATGTGTTAACTGTATGAGTACATTCATTATGTGTTAACTGTATGAGTACATTCATTATGTGTTAACTGTATGAGTACATTCATTATGTGTTAACTGTATGAGTACATTCATTATGTGTTAACTGTATGAGTACATTCATTATGTGTTAACTGTATGAGTACATTCATTATGTGTTAACTGTATGAGTACATTCATTATGTGTTAACTGTATGAGTACATTCATTATGTGTTAACTGTATGTGTACATTCATTATGTGTTAACTGTATGAGTACATTCATTATGTGTTAACTGTATGAGTACATTCATTATGTGTTAACTGTATGAGTACATTCATTATGTGTTAACTGTATGAGTACATTCATTATGTGTTAACTGTATGAGTACAGCTTTCTCTACCATTCATTATGTGTTAACTGTATGAGTACATTCATTATGTGTTAACTGTATGAGTACATTCATTATGTGTTAACTGTATGAGTACATTCATTATGTGTTAACTGTATGAGTACATTCATTATGTGTTAACTGTATGAGTACGGCTGTCTTTACCATTCATTATGTGTTAACTGTATGAGTACAGCTTTCTCTACCATTCATTATGTGTTAACTGTATGAGTACATTCATTATGTGTTAACTGTATGAGTACATTCATTATGTGTTAACTGTATGAGTACATTCATTATGTGTTAACTGTATGAGTACATTCATTATGTGTTAACTGTATGAGTACATTCATTATGTGTTAACTGTATGAGTACATTCATTATGTGTTAACTGTATGAGTACATTCATTATGTGTTAACTGTATGAGTACATTCATTATGTGTTAACTGTATGAGTACATTCGTTATGTGTTAACTGTATGAGTACGGCTTTCTTTACCATTCATTATGTGTTAACTGTATGAGTACATTCATTATGTGTTAACTGTATGAGTACATTCATTATGTGTTA
The DNA here is from genome assembly GCF_045791955.1 of Oncorhynchus clarkii lewisi. Lineage (NCBI taxonomy): Eukaryota > Metazoa > Chordata > Actinopteri > Salmoniformes > Salmonidae > Oncorhynchus > Oncorhynchus clarkii. The sequence continues at coordinate 84,896 of NW_027257976.1, read as the reverse complement.
ACTGTATGAGTACATTCATTATGTGTTAACTGTATGAGTACATTCATTATGTGTTAACTGTATGAGTACAGCTTTCTCTACCATTCATTATGTGTTAACTGTATGAGTACATTCATTATGTGTTAACTGTATGAGTACATTCATTATGTGTTAACTGTATGAGTACATTCATTATGTGTTAACTGTATGAGTACATTCATTATGTGTTAACTGTATGAGTACGGCTGTCTTTACCATTCATTATGTGTTAACTGTATGAGTACAGCTTTCTCTACCATTCATTATGTGTTAACTGTATGAGTACATTCATTATGTGTTAACTGTATGAGTACATTCATTATGTGTTAACTGTATGAGTACATTCATTATGTGTTAACTGTATGAGTACATTCATTATGTGTTAACTGTATGAGTACATTCATTATGTGTTAACTGTATGAGTACATTCATTATGTGTTAACTGTATGAGTACATTCATTATGTGTTAACTGTATGAGTACATTCATTATGTGTTAACTGTATGAGTACATTCGTTATGTGTTAACTGTATGAGTACGGCTTTCTTTACCATTCATTATGTGTTAACTGTATGAGTACATTCATTATGTGTTAACTGTATGAGTACATTCATTATGTGTTAACTGTATGAGTACATTCATTATGTGTTAACTGTATGAGTACAGCTTTCTCTACCATTCATTATGTGTTAACTGTATGAGTACATTCATTATGTGTTAACTGTATGAGTACAGCTTTCTCTACCATTCATTACGTGTTAACTGTATGAGTACAGCTTTCTCTATCATTCATTATGTGTTAACTGTATGAGTACATTCATTATGTGTTAACTGTATGAGTACATTCATTATGTGTTAACTGTATGAGTACATTCATTATGTGTTAACTGTATGAGTACAGCTTTCTCTACCATTCGTTATGTGTTAACTGTATGAGTACATTCATTATGTGTTAACTCTATGAGTACAGCTTTCTCTACCATTCAGTATGTGTTAACTGTATGAGTACATTCATTATGTGTTAACTGCATGAGTACAGCTTTCTTTACCATTCATTATGTGTTAACTGTATGAGTACGGCTTTCTCTACCATTCATTATGTGTTAACTGCTTTCTTTACCATTCATTATGTGTTAAATGTATGAGTACATTCATTATGTGTTAACTGTATGAGTACAGCTTTCCTTACCATTCATTATGTGTTAACTGTATGAGTACGGCTTTCTCTACCATTCATTATGTGTTAACTGTATGAGTACATTCATTATGTGTTAACTGCTTTCTTTACCATTCATTATGTGTTAACTGTATGAGTACATTCATTATGTGTTAACTGTATGAGTACGGCTTTCTTTACCATTCATTATGTGTTAACTGTATGAGTACGGCTTTCTCTACCATTCATTATGTGTTAACTGTATGAGTACATTCATTATGTGTTAACTGTATGAGTACAGCTTTCTCTACCATTCATTATGTGTTAACTGTATGAGTACATTCATTATGTGTTAACTGTATGAGTACAGCTTTCTCTACCATTCATTATGTGTTAACTGTATGAGTAGATTCATTATGTGTTAACTGTATGAGTACATTCATTATATGTTAACTGTATGAGTACATTCATTATGTGTTAACTGCTTTCCTTACCATTCATTATGTGTTAACTGTATGAGTACATTCATTATGTGTTAACTGCTTTCTTTACCATTCCTTAACATTTAAGTCTGTAGTTTGTTTTTTAATTTTTTCCTTATTTAACTAGGCAAGTCAGTTTAAGAACAAATTCTTATTTTCAATGACGGCCTAGGAACAGTGGGTTAACTGCCTGTTCAGGGGCAGAACGACAGATTTGTACCTTGTCAGCTCAGGGGTTTGAACTTGCAACCTTCCGGTTACTAGTCCAATGCTCTAACCACCAGGCTACCCTGCTACCCTGCCGTTTCTGTTTAATCTGTTTGGATTGTTGATAGTTGTAACACTGGACACCATTGAAAAAGAGACCCTGGTCTGAATTGAGATTATTTTGAAGCCTATAAATAAAGGTTAAATAAGAGTATGTATTGGTAATGTACAGTATGTGCAAGGACAGACACTGGAGACGAGAAGCAAGTACAATGAGTGAACATTTAATGAAAACACAGACAGGAACAGAACACGGACAGGAACAGAACACAGACAGGAACAGAACACAGACAGGAACAGAACACAGACAGAACACGGACAGGAACAGAACACGGACAGGAACAGAACACGGACAGGAACAGAACACAGACAGGAACAGAACACAGACAGAACACGGACAGGAACAGAACACAGACAGGAACAGAACACAGACAGAACACGGACAGGAACAGAACACAGACAGGAACAGAACACAGACAGAACACGGACAGGAACAGAACACAGACAGGAACAGAACACAGACAGGAACAGAACACAGACAGGAACAGAACACGGACAGGAACAGAACACAGACAGGAACAGAACACGGACAGGAACAGAACACAGACAGGAACAGAACACGGACAGGAACAGAACACGGACAGGAACAGAACACAGACAGGAACAGAACACGGACAGGAACAGAGCACAGACAGGAACAGAACACGGACAGGAACAGAACACGGACAGGAACAGAACACGGACAGGAACAGAACACAGACAGAACACGGACAGGAACAGAACACAGACAGGAACAGAACACAGACAGGAACAGAACACAGACAGGAACAGAACACAGACAGGAACAGAACACGGACAGGAACAGAACACGGACAGGAATAGAACACAGACAGGAACAGAACACGGACAGGAACAGAACACGGACAGGAACAGAACACGGACAGGAACAGAACACAGACAGGAACAGAACACAGACAGGAACAGAACACAGACAGAACACGGACAGGAACAGAACACAGACAGGAACAGAACACGGACAGAACACGGACAGGAACAGAACACAGACAGGAACAGAACATGGACAGGAACAGAACTCGGACAGGAACAGAACACAGACAGGAACAGAATTGGGACAGGAACAGAACACAGACAGTGTCTGGACAAGAGAAAACATAACAACATGAATGCTGACATGGGGAACCAACGGAGAAACAGACAGATATAGACGGGTCAATCAACAAGGTGAGGGGGCCCAAGGGTGAGTCCAATGAGCGCTGATGTGCATCATAATGGTGACAGATAGTGAAGGGCAGCCTGGCGCCCTCGAGCGCCAGAGAGGGAGAGTGGGAGGAGGCATGACAATATGTGATGATGTTGTCCTATAGTATAATGGAGTGTTATTGATTAAACTCTATGTATTTACTGTATGAGAGGGAGTAATGTTTACCTTAGGAGTCTATGCCAAATATGATTTTTCTCTGACTGATTGTGTTTTGGTGAGGAGAGACTTTTTTCCTATAATAAAAAATAAATCACTGCATTACCTTAGAGGGGCCACTGCATTACCTTAGAGGGGCCACTGCATTACCTTAGAGGGGCCACTGCATTACTTTAGAGGGGCCTGGAGATCACTGCATTACTTTAGAGGGGCCTGGAGATCACTGCATTATTTTAGAGGGGCCTGGAGATCACTGCACTACTTTAGAGAGGCCTGGAGATCACTGCACTACTTTAGAGGGGCCTGAAGATCACTGCATTACTTTAGAGGGGCCTGGAGATCACTGCATTACTTTAGAGGGGCCTGGATATCACTGCATTACTTTAGAGGGGCCTGAAGATCACTGCATTACAGTAGAGGGGCCTGGAGATCACTGCAATACTTTAGAGGGGCCTGAAGATCACTGCATTACTTTAGAGGGGCCTGGAGATCACTGCATTATTTTAGAGGGGCCTGGAGATCACTGCACTACTTTAGAGGGGCCTGGAGATCACTGCATTACTTTAGAGGGGCCTGGAGATCATTGCATTATTTTAGAGGGGCCTGGAGATCACTGCATTACTTTAGAGGGGCCTGGATATCACTGCATTACTTTAGAGGGGCCTGGAGATCACTGCATTACTTTAGAGGGGCCTGGAGCATTACTTTAGAGGGGCCTGGAGATCACTGCATTATTTTAGAGGGTGGAGATCCTGCAAGAGGGTCCTGACTGCATTATTTTAGAGGGGCCTGGAGATCACTGCACTACTTTAGAGGGTCCTGGATATCACTGCATTACTTTAGAGGGTCCTGGATATCACTGCACTACTTTAGAGGGGCCTGGAGATCACTGCATTACTTTAGAGGGGCCTGGATATCACTGCATTATTTTAGAGGGGCCTGGAGATCACTGCACTACTTTAGAGGGGCCTGGAGATCACTGCATTACTTAAGAGGGGCCTGGAGATCATTGCATTATTTTAGAGGGGCCTGGAGATCACTGCATTACTTTAGAGAGGCCTGGAGATCACTGCATTACTTTAGAGGGGCCTGGAGATCACTGCATTACTTTAGAGGGGCCTGGATATCACTGCATTACTTTAGAGGGGCCTGGATATCACTGTACTACTTTAGAGGGGCCTGGATATCACTGCATTACTTTAGAGGGGCCTGGATATCACTGCACTACTTTAGAGGGGCCTAGAGATCACTGCATTACTTTAGAGGGGCCTGGAGATCACTGCATTATTTTAGAGGGGCCTGGAGATCACTGCACTACTTTAGAGGGGCCTGGAGATCACTGCATTACTTTAGAGGGGCCTGGAGATCACTGCATTATTTTAGAGGGGCCTGGAGATCACTGCATTATTTTAGAGGGGCCTGGAGATCACTGCATTATTTTAGAGGGGCCTGGAGATCACTGCACTACTTTAGAGGGTCCTGGATATCACTGCATTACTTTAGAGGGGCCTGGAGATCACTGCATTACTTTAGAGGGTCCTGGATATCACTGCACTACTTTAGAGGGGCCTGGAGATCACTGCATTACTTTAGAGGGGCCTGGAGATCACTGCATTATTTTAGAGGGGCCTGGAGATCACTGCATTACTGCATTACTTTAGAGGGTCCTGGAGATCACTGCATTACTTTAGAGGGGCCTGGAGATCACTGCACTACTTTAGAGGGGCCTGGATATCACTGCATTACTTTAGAGGGGCCTGGAGATCACTGCACTACTTTAGAGGGGCCTGGAGATCACTGCATTACTTTAGAGGGGCCTGGAGATCACTGCATTATTTTAGAGGGGCCTGGAGATCACTGCATTATTTTAGAGGGTCCTGAAGACCACTGCATTATTTTAGAGAGGCCTGGAGATCACTGCACTACTTTAGAGGGTCCTGGATATCACTGCATTACTTTAGAGGGGCCTGGAGATCACTGCATTACTTTAGAGGGTCCTGGATATCACTGCATTACTTTAGAGGGGCCTGGTGATCACTGCACTACTTTAGAGGGGCCTGAAGATCACTGCATTACTTTAGAGGGGCCTGGAAATCACTGCATTATTTTAGAGGGGCCTGGAGATCACTGCACTACTTCAGAGGGGCCTGGAGATCACTGCATTACTTTAGAGGGGCCTGGAGATCACTGCATTATTTTAGAGGGGCCTGGAGATCACTGCATTATTTTAGAGGGTCCTGAAGACCACTGCATTATTTTAGAGGGGCCTGGAGATCACTGCACTACTTTAGAGGGTCCTGGATATCACTGCAGTACTTTAGAGGGGCCTGGAGATCACTGCATTACTTTAGAGGGTCCTGGATATCACTGCATTACTTTAGAGGGGCCTGGAGATCACTGCATTACTTTAGAGGGGCCTGAAGATCACTTTAGAGATCACTGCATTACTGCATTACTTTAGAGGGTCCTGGAGATCACTGCATTACTTTAGAGGGGCCTGGAGATCACTGCACTACTTTAGAGGGGCCTGAAGATCACTGCACTACTTTAGAGGGGCCTGGAGATCACTGCACTACTTTAGAGGGGCCTGAAGATCACTGCACTACTTTAGAGGGGCCTGGAGATCACTGCATTACTTTAGAGGGGCCTGGATATCACTGCATTACTTTAGAGGGGCCTGGATATCACTGTACTACTTTAGAGGGGCCTGGATATCACTGCATTACTTTAGAGGGGCCTGGATATCACTGCACTACTTTAGAGGGGCCTAGAGATCACTGCATTACTTTAGAGGGGCCTGGAGATCACTGCATTATTTTAGAGGGGCCTGGAGATCACTGCACAACTTTAGAGGGGCCTGGAGATCACTGCATTACTTTAGAGGGGCCTGGAGATCACTGCATTATTTTAGAGGGGCCTGGAGATCACTGCATTATTTTAGAGGGTCCTGAAGACCACTGCATTATTTTAGAGGGGCCTGGAGATCACTGCACTACTTTAGAGGGTCCTGGATATCACTGCATTACTTTAGAGGGGCCTGGAGATCACTGCATTACTTTAGAGGGTCCTGGATATCACTGCACTACTTTAGAGGGGCCTGGAGATCACTGCATTACTTTAGAGGGGCCTGGAGATCACTGCATTACTTTAGAGGGGCCTGGAGATCACTGCATTATTTTAGAGGGGCCTGGAGATCACTGCATTACTGCATTACTTTAGAGGGTCCTGGAGATCACTGCATTACTTTAGAGGGGCCTGGAGATCACTGCACTACTTTAGAGGGGCCTGGAGATCACTGCATTACTTTAGAGGGGCCTGGAGATCACTGCACTACTTTAGAGGGGCCTGGAGATCACTGCATTACTTTAGAGGGGCCTGGAGATCACTGCATTATTTTAGAGGGGCCTGGAGATCACTGCATTATTTTAGAGGGTCCTGAAGACCACTGCATTATTTTAGAGAGGCCTGGAGATCACTGCACTACTTTAGAGGGTCCTGGATATCACTGCATTACTTTAGAGGGGCCTGGAGATCACTGCATTACTTTAGAGGGTCCTGGATATCACTGCATTACTTTAGAGGGGCCTGGTGATCACTGCACTACTTTAGAGGGGCCTGAAGATCACTGCATTACTTTAGAGGGGCCTGGAGATCACTGCATTATTTTAGAGGGGCCTGGAGATCATTGCATTACTTTAGAGGGGCCTGAAGATCACTGCATTACTTTAGAGGGGCCTGGATATCACTGCACTACTTTAGAGGGGCCTGGAGATCACTGCATTACTTTAGAGGGGCCTGGAGATCACTGCATTACTTTAGAGGGGCCTGGAGACCACTGCATTACTTTAGAGGGGCCTGGAGAGAAGAGAACAAATCAAAGCCTCAATTCTATGATCCTAAAGTGCTGTATATGAGAAAAATGATCTCTCCATGCTAATGCCTAGGCTTTAGTGTGACGAGCCGACACATTCATCCTGGATACCAGGGTTTGATTCCTGGTTGGTCAACAGAGTGTTGTTAGGAACAGTTACGGGCCCTGTCACATGACGCCCTGTAGGCTTAGTCTGACAACATGGATTAAAAATCACCTGACTCATCTGAGGAAAGGGAACATGGTCTGCCTGCCTATCACATTAAACCATGACAACATCCTCTCATAATCCGTCTCACGTCTTACACAATCAACACACTAAAAGGCAACGGTCCTCTAAAGGTGCCACTGTTTCTAGTAGAAGAGTCAATCCTGACGGCCTTCACCTGCGTCAGTTTAGATATTTTCAAAACACATGTCATATACTTTCAAATACTTAAGAGGCACTTGATTGACAAATTCAAAATGAAAGACACATTACAGTTGAATACATTCAGTTGGTCGACTGACTAGTAGCAGCAGTGTAAAAATGAGGGTTGGGGTTGGGGACAATGTAAATAGTCCGGGTAGCCATTTGATTAACTGTTCAAGAGTCTTATGGCTTGGGGGTAGAAGCTGTCAAGAAGCCTTTTTAACCAATTTGGAACCAATGGAACAGTACCAAAAGTATACACCTCAACAGTCTACTGTTTGGAAGGAAAGAGACATTCAATGTGATGTCATAATTGTTTTATCACTAGCGAGGAAACCAACGTGATGTTTAGATTGGTGCTTGGTTGGCGAGACTGACTAGGCCTTAAAACAATACATGGTTTGTGTCCTAGCCTGCTGCCATTGCCTCTGCTCTGGGCATCCTCAGTTGGGAAACATATGGTTGCTGTTCATCAAAGTCAGGGAGAGCTAAAGTTCCAAATGATGACAAATGACACCCTATTACCTATTTAGTGAACTACTCTTGACCATAGCCCATAGGGAATCCCATAGGGCTCTGATCAAAAGTAGTGAACTGTATAGGGAATAGTGTGCCATTTGGGACGTATCCTAAGAAAACCAGTGAATGCCTGAATTCATCACTCCTCAGCACCTCTCTGGGCTGATGGAATAGCATAGAACCCTTCATGTTCTCTGTCTCTCTCTCTGGCTCTCTCTGTCTCTGTGTCTCTGTCTCTCTCTCTGTCGCTCTCTCTCTCTCTCTCTCTCTCTCTCTCTGGCTCTCTGTCTCTCTCTGTCTCTCTCTCTGTCTCTCTCTCTGTCTCTCTGTCTGTCTCTCTCTCTGTCTCTCTCTGTGTCTCTGTCTCTCTCTCTCTGTCTCTCTCTCTGTCTCTCTCTGTCTCTCTCTCTGTCTTTCTCTGTGTCTCTGTCTCTCTCTGTCTCTCTCTCTGTCTCTCTCTCTGTCTCTCTCTCTCTCTCTCTGGCTCTCTCTCTGGCTCTCTCTCTCTCTCTCTCTGGCTCTCTGGCTTTCTCTGTCTCTCTCTCTGTCTCTCTCTCTGGCTCTCTGTCTGTCTCTCTCTCTGTCTCTCTCTGTCTCTCTCTCTGGCTCTCTCTCTGGCTCTCTGTCTCTCTCTCTGTCTCTCTCTGTCTCTGTGTCTCTGTCTCTCTTTCTGTCTCTCTCTCTGGCTCTCTCTCTCTCTCTCTCTCTCTGGCTCTCTGTCTCTCTCTGTCTCTCTCTCTGTCTCTCTCTGGCTCTCTGTCTGTCTCTCTCTCTGGCTCTCTGTCTCTCTCTGTCTCTCTCTCTGTCTCTCTCTCTGGCTCTCTGTCTGTCTCTCTCTCTGTCTCTCTCTGTGTCTCTGTCTCTCTCTCTGTCTCTCTCTCTGTCTCTCTCTGTCTCTCTCTCTGTCTCTCTCTGTCTCCCTCTCTCTCTCTCTCTCTCTCTGGCTCTCTGTCTCTCTCTGTCTCTCTCTCTGTCTCTCTCTCTGGCTCTCTGTCTGTCTCTCTCTCTGTCTCTCTCTGTGTCTCTGTCTCTCTCTCTCTGTCTCTCTCTCTGTCTCTCTCTGTCTCTCTCTCTGTCTTTCTCTGTGTCTCTGTCTCTCTCTGTCTCTCTCTCTGTCTCTCTCTCTGTCTCTCTCTCTGTCTCTCTCTCTGGCTCTCTCTCTGTCTCTCTCTCTCTCTCTCTCTGGCTCTCTGTCTTTCTCTCTCTCTCTCTCTGTCTCTCTCTCTGGCTCTCTGTCTGTCTCTCTCTCTGTCTCTCTCTGTCTCTCTCTCTGGCTCTCTCTCTGGCTCTCTGTCTCTCTCTCTGTCTCTCTCTGTCTCTGTGTCTCTGTCTCTCTTTCTGTCTCTCTCTCTGGCTCTCTCTCTCTCTCTCTCTCTCTCTCTGGCTCTCTGTCTCTCTCTGTCTCTCTCTCTGTCTCTCTCTGTCTCTCTGTCTGTCTCTCTCTCTGGCTCTCTGTCTCTCTCTGTCTCTCTCTCTGTCTCTCTCTCTGGCTCTCTGTCTGTCTCTCTCTCTGTCTCTCTCTGTGTCTCTGTCTCTCTCTCTGTCTCTCTCTCTGTCTCTCTCTGTCTCTCTCTCTGTCTCTCTCTGTCTCCCTCTCTCTCTCTCTCTCTCTCTGGCTCTCTGTCTCTCTCTGTCTCTCTCTCTGTCTCTCTCTCTGGCTCTCTGTCTGTCTCTCTCTCTGTCTCTCTCTGTGTCTCTGTCTCTCTCTCTCTGTCTCTCTCTCTGTCTCTCTCGGTCTCTCTCTCTGTCTTTCTCTGTGTCTCTGTCTCTCTCTGTCTCTCTCTCTGTCTCTCTCTCTGTCTCTCTCTCTGTCTCTCTCTCTGGCTCTCTCTCTGTCTCTCTCTCTCTCTCTCTCTGGCTCTCTGGCTTTCTCTGTCTCTCTCTCTGTCTCTCTCTCTGGCTCTCTGTCTGTCTCTCTCTCTGTCTCTCTCTGTCTCTCTCTCTGGCTCTCTCTCTGGCTCTCTGTCTCTCTCTCTGTCTCTCTCTGTCTCTGTGTCTCTGTCTCTCTTTCTGTCTCTCTCTCTGGCTCTCTCTCTCTCTCTCTCTCTCTCTCTGGCTCTCTGTCTCTCTCTGTCTCTCTCTCTGTCTCTCTCTGGCTCTCTGTCTGTCTCTCTCTCTGGCTCTCTGTCTCTCTCTGTCTCTCTCTCTGTCTCTCTCTCTGGCTCTCTGTCTGTCTCTCTCTCTGTCTCTCTCTGTGTCTCTGTCTCTCTCTCTGTCTCTCTCTCTGTCTCTCTCTGTCTTTCTCTCTGTCTCTCTCTGTCTCCCTCTCTGGCTCTCTGTCTCTCTGTCTCTCTGTCTCTCTCTGTCTCTCTCTCGTCTCTCTCTGTCTCCTTCTCTGGCTCTCTGTCTCTCTGTCTCTCTGTGTCTCTCTCTCTGTCTCTGTGTCTCTCTCGGTCTCTGTGTCTCTCTGTCTCTCTGTCTCTCTCTCGCTCTGTCTCTCTCCATCCAAGGTGGTCGTTCTGACTGCAGCACTGATGGGGAACGATTGTGTGTGTGTTTGTGTGTGTATTCGTGTGCATGGGGAAGGTAAAAGTAATTGGGTATCCTTGTTTAAATCAATATAGTGGCTGGGCAACATAGACAGGAGAAATAAGGGTACTCATATTTGGCCCTCTGTCAAACAGGCCATGACAATGTCCCTCCCTGGCAGAGAAAGTCATTTGAGCTTGACAGGAATATGTTTTATACAGAACAAATAAACACACACAGCTGTATGGGGTATTTCAATGACATGTCATTCGATCCAACTGTTCGTGTTCAACTCAGGGATTATAATAAAAAGAAATGTGAGCGACCAATATTATTTTCATCTTATATATTATGTTTGGAATTTCAGCCAAGTGACTTTTAATTAGGAATTTCTGTCACATTCAATAATGATAACATACAAAGCTCTTGGGACGGCAGATGAAAACCACTTTTTCTCTGTTGAAAACATGAGCTAATGAATCACATCAAATAGTATTTGTCACATGCGCCGAATACAACAGGTGTTGGTTGACCTTACAGTGAAATGCTTACTTACAAGCCCTTAACCAACATTGCAGTTTTAAGAAAAATACATGTTAGGTAAAAAAATAGATAATTAAAAAATTAAGAATTAAAAGTAACAAATCATTATAGAGCAGCAGTAAAATAACAATAGCGAGGCTATATACAGGGGATACCGGTACGGAGTCAATGTGCGGGGGCTCCGGTTAGTCAAGGTAATTGAGGTAATATGTACATGTAGGTAGAGTTAAGGTGACTATGCATAGATAATAAACTGAGAATAGCAGCAGCGTAAAGGGGGGGGGGGGGGGGGGGGGGGCAATGCAAATACTGTGGCTAGCCATTTGATTAGCTTTTAGAATAACTGATATTGTCATTTTTACACCTATTTAAATTCCATCACAAGGTAGAGGAATGTGCCTTGTCCAATGACTGTGCATCTACAGTAGACCAGAGTCATATATTTAGATCTTATTACATGACTCCGCAGTAGACTATTCCATGGCAAGGGCTCTAGTACTGGGTTTAGAATTATATGGCGCTCCCTGCTGGCCAATGCTTGTACTGCGCTCCTACTGATGGATGGCAGACAAATACCAGGTGGATAATTACGGTCTTTACGGGCACAGAAAAGATAGCAGGAAAATATTACAAGTTATATTGCAAGAATAATAGTGATTATTTCGAGCTAGTATAACAACGACTAAATGCAGTGTTTTTTTGTTTTGTTTTGCTAAAGGATTATGTGTTTTATCTGTAGGCTATACTCTGACATTTGTCATGGAAAACCCTCATTCAAAGTAGCAAAGAAACTATTTGCAGATTTCGAAAGCATATTCAAAATCGAATGCAATCCTTCTGCATGTATTCCCCCAAGAACATTGAGGTTAATTCGCCCAAGGCACGTCTCCATCCCGGGGTCCACGTCTTAGAAGTTTGAATGGGGTACTTACTTGTGGGCATCAACTTTTTTTTCTCTCTCTCTCTTCTCTCCTCAATATGTTGCTCCTCCTCATCCCCAAACCTTCCCCCCTTATTAAAACAAGTCCAAAAACTCTCCCTGGTTAAGAGTCTTTTGAAATGTAAGGAGCTACGTGCAGGAAGCATAAACCCAGGACGTCTGGAAGGAATTAGACGCTGAAGAAGTAGTAAAAGTAGCGCGGTTGGGCAGTTCATGACTTTAACCTGTATTACCTACAGCTCTTCTCACCAACATTGACTACTGTTGAATGACACATTTTTTATTTTTTTTGTTTATTTCTTTTATTCGTTGTATATATTACACTTATGCCAAAGTTGACTAACAAGATGATTTGTATACATTTAAAATGTATACATGATATAATTAATGTATGCAAAGAGAGAAGTTAAAAGACGAAGAACAAATACAATACTTGAATGAATGTTTTCAACCGTTCACAGCAAGGAGACTTGGAAAATTGCACAAACTTTTTTCTTTATGAAGAGACATTTTAAGAAGCTTCATGAGTGTTTCTGCAAAGGTGACTCAAGAAGAAGATACGTTGCTGAGAAGTTTTCTCCAAGTTGAACGCTGCTAACCGAGCCTATGCTGACTGCATCCATTGAAAGAAACGGCACAGCCACACACAGCTACTTCAAGGTAATGCCCATCACAGCAATATTATTCACTTTGACAACTTTGTTATCAACCGACTAGCTGTTTTTATTTCATTATGAGAACATACATTTTTATTTTGTTTGACATTTTTATTTAGAATAATTTGAATTCAATGAATGGAGCTTTGGATGAAACTTGGCAACTGAAGTTCATTGACATGTCATGATTGTCCGGTGGTTGCCAAGTCATGGTTTAATCCACATCAATGAATCGTGATGCTGTATCTGTCAGGGTGTGGAAAGTATTTAGTGTTTGTTATATTAAAGTACTATGGCATATGTTTGGGATATGGTAGGATATACCCCATACAGAACAGTCCTGTAGACATGTTGATGTGTGGTTTGGTTACGACTTTTTTTTAATTTTTATAGACATTAGTATTGCATTAATCTCAGCCAATATGCGGTGGATAAATGAAATAGTGGAACTATAAAGTCGAAACAACGTAGTTCTTTATTATTATTCCCTGTTGCCTACGGGGATAAAACAAATGTACACCATAACGTAAACTGGATTCACACGGTACTCCATCGAGGATGGACATAATCACTGTCCAAATCATTTATTGCACCGTTAGAATAAAAGATATGTCGACGTCACAGCCTCATACGTCATTCGAATCGCAGGGGTGCTTGAGCCAATGACAAGGCAGCTATTGGGTTTCCTTCCAGAGCACGCTCAGTCGGTTCGAAATGTCGGTTTTTCCATGGATACAGTATTTTATTTATTTTGTATTTATTGTCATATACACAGTGAAATATTGTGTTTTACACGCTCAGCCACAGTAGTACTGGAGCCAATTAGGGTGAAGTTCCCTCCTTATTCAAGGACACAACAATCTTCGAACTTCCTCCCTTTCCCGCTCAGGCGTTTTATAGACCCTCAGCGTGAATGCGCGCGGTGTTCGAAACACATAAATAGCAGCCCACCATTCATTCCATAGCAGTTTATATAGCTCGTGGTGTTGAGTTGACTTGATTCCACAGCAGTTTATTTAGCTCGTGGTTTTGAGTTGACTTGATTCCACAGCAGTTTATTTAGCTCGTGGTGTTGAGTTGACTTGATTCCACAGCAGTTTATATAGCTCGTTGACTTGTTCCACAGCAGTTTATTTAGCTCGTGGTGTTGAGTTGACTTGATTCCACAGCAGTTTATTTAGCTTGTGGTGTTGAGTTGACTTGATTCCACAGCAGTTTATTTAGCTCCTTGATTCCACAGCAGTTTATTTAGCTCGTGGTTTTGAGTTGACTTGATTCCACAGCAGTTTATTTAGCTCGTGGTTTTGAGTTGACTTGATTCCACAGCAGTTTATTTAGCTAGTGGTTTTGAGTTGACTTGATTCCACAGCAGTTTATTTAGCTTGTGGTTTTGAGTTGACTTGATTCCACAGCAGTTTATTTAGCTAGTGGTTTTGAGTTGACTTGATTCCACAGCAGTTTATATAGCTCGTGGTGTTGAGTTGACTTGATTCCACAGCAGTTTATTTAGCTCGTGGTTTTGAGTTGACTTGATTCCACAGCAGTTTATTTAGCTCGTGGTGTTGAGTTGACTTGATTCCACAGCAGTTTATTTAGCTTGTGGTGTTGAGTTGACTTGATTCCACAGCAGTTTATTTAGCTCGTGGTTTTGAGTTGACTTGATTCCACAGCAGTTTATTTAGCTAGTGGTTTTGAGTTGACTTGATTCCACAGCAGTTTATTTAGCTAGTGGTTTTGAGTTGACTTGATTCCACAGCAGTTTATATAGCTCGTGGTTTTGAGTTGACTTGATTCCACAGCAGTTTATATAGCTAGTGGTTTTGAGTTGACTTGATTCCATAGCAGTTTATTTATGATAAGCCTATACTTTATGGAGATAATCATATCTCATGTGTTGTGTAGGGATGATATATTTTTATTCAAAGATGTACACCTACAGTATACAGTAGACTATTTTAATTTCTGAAAGTAAAATATCCCACTGGGCACAGATGTCAATTCAACGTCTATTCCACGCTAGTCCAACGTAATTTAATTCCACGTTGGTTCAACATAATTTAATTAAAATGACGTGGAAACAATGTTGTATCAACCAGTGTGTGTCCAGTGGGATATGACTGTAAATGATCAAATACATGGTTTAAACTGTGTGAAAACAAAACCACATGACTGCAAGGGTACATGCTGTCATTCATTATAACCGCATGAAGACTCCTGTTGAGACGTGGGAGTCCTCAACTCAACATATATGGAGATGCTTAAAGCTGGAATCCTCAGTTGAAACAATAACTAAGCAGTCATCCGCCTCTGTTTTTTAAATTAATGAATCAATAAGTCCAAAAATGAATGTAGCAACTAAGAATTCTAGGTTTAACACAGCCACGACATAAACCGACTTCCCTTTCAATATATGTCACTATATTGTCAACATTGTTATGACAGATGGCAGGCATCATAGGTCAGATAACCAGCGTTTATCTACTTTCTCAGCCACAGTTATGACATTGTTATTAAATGGTTGAACATGACCACATAGAATGTCACAATGGCAATACTGTCTTAAAACTGAAACATCCAGTCATCTAGTTAAGACTACTGTCATCTACCGCAAGGTTTCACAAACTCAGTCACCTCCCCCCCCCCCCCCCCCCCCCTTGGGGTGGTTGGGGGAAAAGACTAAAAGTGCACCCAAGGGGGGCTCCATGACCAAGTTGGGGAATCCCTGATCTACCGGACCAGTACACATTTATAGTTTAACAATAACTTTGTCACAATAAGCCCGCTGCCTGTGAGGAAAGTCGTTTGTCCGTTCTGGCTCGGACAAGGTTACTTACTCTTCCTTACTATGAGGAAAGTCATGACTCAGCATGCCTGTGTCTACGTGTGGGCCATTGCTCAACAACTTACACAGAGAGATGGCAACACACACAAACTAATGCATTGTTTATGTCTGCATTTCAGACTACCATTTATCCCATTTCTAGTAGGCGTACTCTTCCTATCTAATCCCACCTACACTATATACAGTGTGCAATCAAGATCTCTGAGGGTTATATCTACCAATGAGGTGGTTTGTGTATTTACAGAGGAAGAGCTCTTTAGGACTATCCACCAATGAGGTTGTTTGTGTATTTACAGAGGAAGAGCTCTTTAGGACTATCCACCAATGAGTTAGTTAGTGTATTTACAGAGGAAGAGTTCTGTAGGACTATCCACCAATGACGTGGTTTGTGTATTTATAGAGGAAGAGTTCTGTAGGACTATCCACCAATGAGGTGGTTTGTGTATTTACAGAGGAAGAGTTCTGTAGGACTATCCACCAATGAGGTGGTTTGTGTATTTACAGAGGAAGAGTTCTGTAGGACTATCCACCAATGAGGTGGTTTGTGTATTTACAGAGGAAGAGCTCTTTAGGACTATCCACCAATGAGGTTGTTTGTGTATTTACAGAGGAAGAGCTCTTTAGGACTATCCACCAATGAGGTTGTTTGTGTATTTACAGAGGAAGAGCTCTTTAGGACTATCCACCAATGAGGTGGTTTGTGTATTTACAGAGGAAGAGTTCTGTAGGACTATCCACCAATGAGGCGGTTTGTGTATTTACAGAGGAAGAGTTCTGTAGGACTATCCACTAATGAGTTAGTTAGTGTATTTACACAGGAAGCATTCCACGCCTGTTCCGTATTAGTGCTCCCAGTCAGGGCCTTTCCAGCCATGCTTAAACACTGCAGGCTGGGAAGCAGGTAGGCAGGGAAGCGGGAAAGCTGGGAGGCAGGGAAGGAAGGAAGATGGGAGGGAGGGAAGCAGGGAAGCTGGGAGGGAGGAAAGCAGGGAAGCTGGGAGGGAGGAAAGCTGGGAGGCAGGGAAGGAAGGAAGATGGAAGGGAGGGAAGCAGGGAAGGAAGGAAGATGGGAGGGAGGGAGGGAAGGAAGCAGGGAAGCTGGGAGGGAGGAAAGCAGGGAAGCTGGGAGGGAGGAAAGCTGGGATGGAGGGAAGCTGGGATGGAGGGAAGCTAGGAGCGAGGGAAGCTAGGAGCGAGGGAAGGAGGGAAGCATAAAGAGGAGGTGAGTAGGAGAAAGTCAGAGAGCTGGAGCAACAATAAGTAGTAGTGGTGGAGGATCACTGACCGGACCAGACAGGAAGGAGGGAGGGACAGAGAGATGTGATGGATGAGTCAGAGAGCTAGCTGAATCAGGAAAGCATCCAGGAGCCAAGGATGGCAAGGCGCCACCACCGCCCAAGTTCAACATCACACACAGTCTCCTCCTCTTCCTGAGGTTCAACCCATCCAGAAAGACAGAGGGAGTTGTATGAGGGAAGACTCTGTGCTGTATGGTAACTACTACAGCTGATTCCAATCAGGAGAGGAATAGGAGTAGGGTGTTCCATTTAATGATGGAACACTTAATGACAACATGATTCCCCCACCAGGGAGAATACTGCAGCCACAGGGAAAGGCTGTACATCTACATAGGGTTCCGGAACTACAAGATGGTTAAGGGGAGGAGGGGGGGACGGGGGACGTCACTTCACACAACCACACACACACACACACCCTTTTGACACATTACTAGTTGTCTCTTAATCACGTTTCCGAACCTCAGAACCTCAGTGACTTTTGTTCATTGAGTTTGCTTATAAGTCCAGTTCAAGAGAAGGTTTGATCTGAACTAACTACAGTAGCAAGCCTAGATAGAACTACAAGTAGCTAACTACAGAAGTAAGCCTAGCAAGAACTACAAGTAGCTAACTATAGAAGCAAGCAAGAACTACAAGTAGCTAACTATAGAAGCAAGCAAGAACTACAAGTAGCTAACTTCAGAAGCAAGCAAGAACTACAAGTAGCTAACTATAGAAGCAAGCAAGAACTACAAGTAGCTAACTTCAGAAGCAAGCAAGAACTACAAGTAGCTAACTATAGAAGCAAGCAAGAACTACAAGTAGCTAACTTCAGAAGCAAGCAAGAACTACAAGTTACTAACTACAGAAGCAAGCAAGAACTACAAGTTACTAACTACAGAAGCAAGCTTTGAGATAGTACAGTGCTGTATATATAATTAACATCTTGTACAAGGATCCCTGGTCATTCCATGCGCTCCTGTCTTTTAATCTGCTATAGAATAGTCGTCATGAGGCATGTGTTTCCTGACATTTATAATGGCAGTATTGAGGGTCGTCTTCATTTCACTGCAGCTGTGCCTCTCAGACATGAAGTGGAATCTCTGTCGTCTTGAACTACAGTACTGTAATATAGTACCGTTACTGTATTAGCATGTAACACAAATGCGTTATGAAACTATAGATAATGGAATGGGGATCTAACTTTACTGGTCTTCATGACTACACATGAGGTTCCACTTCAGCATGCAGTCTGTAAGTGCTATGCTAAATCCCATCCAGCAACACAAGGACATCACTTTAACATTTATTAAATACAGGACACCAACTGATTTTTTCCTTCAACAATTCCCTTCTATCCAGATATATTTCCCCTTTCTGCACATGCTGTAAGGTGTAAGTGCCATTGAAGCCATGTATTCATGGCGATGGTACACCATTTGATTGATTGATTGATTGATTGATTGATTGATTAATCCACACATGAAGTTCCACCTCACCATACACCTGAGAATGTCAATTCAATGTCTTGTTTTTTCATTCAACAACCCTCTTCTATCCTTTCATCCTCCTTCTACACATACTGTTAGCAAGGCAACTGTTACCAAGACACCTGTTATCAAGACAAGTGTTAGCAAGACAAGTGTTAGCAAGACAGCTGTTAGCAAGACAAGTGTTAGCAAGACAAGTATTAGCAAGACAGCTGTTAGCAAGACAAGTGTTAGCAAGACAGCTGTTAGCAAGACAAGTGTTAGCAAGACAAGTGTTAACAAGACAGCTGTTAGCAAGACAAGTGTTAGCAAGACAGCTGTTAGCAAGACAAGTGTTAGCAAGACAGATGTTAGCAAGACAAGTGTTAGCAAGACAGATGTTAGCAAGACAAGTGTTAGCAAGACAGCTGTTAGCAAGACAAGTATTAGCAAGACAACTGTTACCAAGACAAGTGTTAGCAAGACACGTGTTAGCAAGACAGCGTTTAGCAAGACAACTGTTAGCAAGACAACTTTTAGCAAGACAATTGTTAGCAAGACAACTTTTAGCAAGACAAGTGTTACGAAGACAAGTGTTAGCAAGACAATGCTTAGCAAGACAATGGTTTGCAAGATAACTGTTACCAAGTCAACTGTTAGAAAGACAAGTGTTACCAAGACAACTATTACCAAGACAACTGTTAGCAAGACAAGTGTTACCAAGACAAGGGTTATTAAAGTTATATCAAGTGTGGGCATGCTTGTGTCCCAAATGGCACCCTATTCCCAATCTAGTGCACTTCATACAGCTGTGGCCTACAGGGCTCTGGTAAAAAAGTAGTGCACTATACAGGGGATTTGGTGTCACTGACCAGGTGTGAACTGCACCTCCACGGCGGTAGACCACTACATTAATAAGTGTTTTTGACTAGAGCTGTAAAGTCCATTGACTCCAGTCATTGCCACGATTATATTTCAGTTGTTGCACAGAACAGACTTCAAGTCCTCTTGGCCCAGTTTCAGCTAATGCTCAGCTCTGCTCTGGCCGCAGTGTTGTATTTCATCTAAACTGTAAAAGCCTTAGAGTTTAGGTTTTCAACTCTCCGTTGAGTCTATCCAGCTCAGCACAGGAACCCCTCCCTGTGTCCGCCTAGCCTTTATACCCCTCCTGGAACAGGGCCAGCTCCAGCAGAATCAAACTAATGGTCTTCATGTTGGATTCTCAGACATGTAGTCAGACAACAGGTGTAAATATGAAGTCTTTACATGCCGACATGGTAGCTGACGCACACACACACACACACACACACACACACACACACACACACACACACACACACACACACACACACACACACTCTCTCACACTCTCTCACGCTACCTCAACTGTAGTTATAGCACGGTACAACATGACGTGTTAGATTTGCAGTTGGCTGCAGCCACAAGGTTTTTATTGGTTACTTTCACTCTCCAACATCCCCCTTCACTAACTCAGCCTTCACTCTCCAACATCCACCTTCACTAACTCAGCCTTCACTCTCCAACATCCTCCATCACTAACTCAGCCTTCACTCTCCAACATCCACCTTCACTAACTCAGCCTTCACTCTCCAACATCCTCCATCACTAACTCAGCCTTCACTCTCCAACATCCACCTTCACTAACTCAGCCTTCACTCTCCAACATCCTCCATCACTAACTCAGCCTTCACTCTCCAACATCCCCCTTCAGCCTTCACTCTCCAACATCACTAACTCAGCCTTCACTCTCCAACATCCTCCATCACTAACTCAGCCTTCACTCTCCAACATCCCCCATCACTAACTCAGCCTTCACTCTCTAACATCCTCCATCACTAACTCAGCCTTCACACTCCAACATCCTCCATCACTAACTCAGCCTTCACTCTCCAACATCCTCCATCACTAACTCAGCCTTCACTCTCCAACATCCCCCTTCACTAACTCAGCCTTCACTCTCCAACATCCCCCATCACTTACTCAGCCTTACTCACTATCAATTGAGATCATTGGCGGTGTTATCTCAGGCAAAGGGAGTGTCCCGCCCAGACCCAGGCCCAGACCCAGCCCCAGCCCCAGACCCAGCCAACACAGTGCGTCAGTCAGTCCGCGTTGCAAATGGCGCACTATTCCCTATATAGTGCATTAATATTAAACAAGGGCCCATATGGCTCTGGTCAAAAGTAGTGCACTATACAGGGTGCCATTTGGGACGTATTGTCAGTCTGCAAGTGTTCAAGCTAACCCACCGGCAAACAGCCCAGGGACAACACACACAGGGCCTTGTGCAACTGTGAGGTGACATCATCTCAATACGTTGATGACACCCTCAATGTCGCACACGTGCACACACACGTGCACACACACACACACACACGTGCACACACACACATTTGAAATACTTTATTTACATCCACCAAGTACATTTTATTTCAGTTCAAACATTTCAAAGGTCCCTGTACACATGGCACTCAAGGGTACAGAAAGCACCTCCTTCTCCAAACAGTCCACGACAGCTGAAACAGAACAGTACCTAGCCAATTTCTTTGTCCTAGTTTTCGTCAGGCCCACAATCTGGAGGCTCCACCCGAGGCTGTCCAAGCGTGCCACGAGGGACTGGTGCTTAAGCAGCTTCTCGGCAAAGGCCTGCTCCAAGTAGCCGTCAAATGAGCAGCCCACTTCCAAAATGAGCACCCCCCCCCCCCCCCCCCCCCCGGCCCCCATCAACAACAACACATCATTACCAACATCAAACTAGGGTTTAGATCTACATAGGGTCCGGAGGTACAAGGGGGTTAAGGGGAGGAGGAGGAGGGAGGGGGGGGCAGGCAAAACGTCACTTCACACACACATTAGTGGTTAATCCTTCTGCATCTGGCCCGCAGGGTTTAGTTATCTAGGCTTTTTTAGCACCATCTGAATGAGGGGGTTTAGGTTCACAGTTCACACAAAGTGTAGCCTACAACAGTGAGACTTGAAAATAAAGATTTTAGGGTTTGGACACTCTTTGTACTGGTTTAACACTACAGACGGTAACACCAATGCGTTAGGTTAACCAGTTGGCCAAGGGGTGGGGACTTATGGACCATATGGAGGGGAATGGAGTCAGAGGTCTTGTAAATGTGATGACGCTTAAAAGTCCAGAAACATGCCAGTTCAGCACTCAGCTCGCCTCACACACTGATTACATCCACTTTTCATCCTGTATCAAGTGATCCAGGCCTTATTCGATGCCAAAGAGGTGGCTGATTTAACAAAAAGAAACCAAACTACGGTCTAGACACAAGGCGTATCAGGGTTTCTTTGCTTCACAACAGCACCGAAACACTTCAAGGTGTCACTTATGCAATCACATATCCAAGACTTTAACCACGATGTACCAGCTTCTTCTTCACTGTGACAGATAGAGAGGTTTTTCATGGAGAGTAGCCTCTGCTGAGTCCCCAACAACCGGATGTTCCAGTTTTCAGGGGAAATGGAAAGAGAGCCTGTGACTTCACGTGTCTTCCACTTTTGGATGTTAACAAGGAGACACTCCATCTTAACTCATCCTCTACATTTACTGGATTGGTTGAACAGTGCAGAAGAGAACCTCCCCCGACAATTTATTTCCTTCTTGTCAAGACCAGGATGTAGGGGATTTAGTTTCAGACCAGTATGCAGAGGATCTAGTTTCAGACCAGTATGTAGGGGGATCTAGTTTCAGACCAGTATGTAGAGGATCTAGTTTCAGACCAGTATGTAGGGGGATCTAGTTTCAGACCAGTATGTAGAGGATCTAGTTTCAGACCAGTATGTAGAGGATCTAGTTTCAGACCAGTATGTAGGGGGATCTAGTTTCAGACCAGTATGTAGAGGATCTAGTTTCAGACCAGTACGTAGAGGATCTAGTTTCAGACCAGTATGTAGAGGATCTAGTTTCAGACCAGTATGTAGGGAATCTAGTTCCAGACCAGTATGTAGGGGGATCTAGTTTCAGACCAGTATGTAGAGGATTTAGTTTCAGACCAGTATGTAGAGGATTTAGTTTCAGACCAGTATGTAGGGGATCTAGTTTCAAACCAGTATGTAGGGGGATCTAGTTTCAGACCCGTATGTAGGGGGATCTAGTTTCAGACCAGTATGTAGAGGATCTAGTTTCAGACCAGTATGTAGAGGATCTAGTTTCAGACCAGTATGTAGGGAATCTAGTTCCAGACCAGTATGTAGGGGGATCTAGTTTCAGACCAGTATGTAGGGGGATCTAGTTTCAGACCAGTATGTAGAGGATCTAGTTTCAGACCAGTATGTAGGTGGATCTAGTTCCAGACCAGTATGTAGGTGGATCTAGTTTCAGACCAGTATGTAGGGGGATCTAGTTCAGGCGTTTCTTTTACGCCTACTGCTTTAGGTCACGTGGAGAGAGACCCATGCATGCAGCATTCTATATGTCACTGTTCCCGTTCCAGTCCCTAATCCAAGTCAAGGAGGCGGCTGATTTAAAATTAATCTAATTACAAGCACAAGTCAAACAAGACATGGCAGGGGTTCTTTGCTTTTAGACAGACTTGGACTGCAACTTAGACTACATATAAGCCTTTAATGTAACCTACCAAGACGACCTCAGCTTTTAATGTAGTCTACCAAGACGACCTCAGCCTTTAATATAGTCTACCAAGACGCCCTCAACCTTTAATGTAACCTACCAAGACGATCTCAGCCTTTAATGTAGTCTACCAAGACGACCTCAGCCTTTAATATAGTCTACCAAGACGCCCTCAACCTTTAATGTAACCTACCAAGACGATCTCAGCCTTTAATGTAGTCTACCAAGACGACCTCAGCCTTTAATGTAGTCTACCAAGACGACCTCAGCCTTTAATGTAACCTACCAAGACGATCTCAGCCTTTAATGTAGTCTACCAAGATGCCCTCAGCCTTTAATATAGTCTACCAAGATGCCCTCAGCCTTTAATATAGTCTACCCAGACGACCTCAGCCTTTAATGTAACCTACCAAGACGCCCTCAGCCTTTAATGTAACCTACCAAGACGATCTCAGCCTTTAATGTAACCTACCAAGACGCCCTCAGCCTTTAATGTAACCTACCAAGACGATCTCAGCCTTTAATGTAGTCTACCAAGACGATCTCAGCCTTTAATGTAACCTACCAAGACGACCTCAGCCTTTAATGTAGTCTACCAAGACGATCTCAGCCTTTAATGTAGTCTACCAAGACGATCTCAGCCTTTAATGTAGTCTACCAAGACGATCTCAGCCTTTAATGTAGTCTACCAAGACGATCTCAGCCTTTAATGTAGTCTACCAAGACGATCTCAGCCTTTAATGTAGTCTACCAAGACGATCTCAGCCTTTAATGTAGTCTACCAAGACGCCCTCAGCCTTTAATGTAGTCTACCAAGACGCCCTCAGCCTTTAATGTAGTCTACCAAGACGATCTCAGCCTTTAATGTAGTCTACCAAGACGACCTCAGCCTTTAATGTAGTCTACCAAGACGATCTCAGCCTTTAATGTAGTCTACCAAGACGACCTCAGCCTTTAATGTAGTCTACCAAGACGACCTCAGCCTTTAATGTAGTCTACCAAGACGATCTCAGCCTTTAATGTAGTCTACCAAGACGATCTCAGCCTTTAATATAGTCTACCAAGACGATCTCAGCCTTTAATGTAGTCTACCAAGACGACCTCAGCCTTTAATGTAGTCTACCAAGACGCCCTCAGCCTTTAATGTAGTCTACCAAGACGATCTCAGCCTTTAATGTAACCTACCAAGACGATCTCAGCCTTTAATGTAGTCTACCAAGACGACCTCAGCCTTTAATGTAGTCTACCAAGACGATCTCAGCCTTTAATATAGTCTACCAAGACGATCTCAGCCTTTAATGTAGTCTACCAAGACGACCTCAGCCTTTAATGTAGTCTACCAAGACGATCTCAGCCTTTAATATAGTCTACCAAGACGACCTCAGCCTTTAATGTAGTCTACCAAGACGCCCTCAGCCTTTAATGTAGTCTACCAAGACGATCTCAGCCTTTAATGTAACCTACCAAGACGATCTCAGCCTTTAATGTAACCTACCAAGACGATCTCAGCCTTTAATATAGTCTACCAAGACGATCTCAGCCTTTAATGTAGTCTACCAAGACGATCTCAGCCTTTAATGTAGTCTACCAAGACGATCTCAGCCTTTAATGTAGTCTACCAAGACGATCTCAGCCTTTAATGTAGTCTACCAAGACGCCCTCAGCCTTTAATGTAGTCTACCAAGACGATCTCAGCCTTTAATGTAGTCTACCAAGACGCCCTCAGCCTTTAATGTAGTCTACCAAGACGATCTCAGCCTTTAATGTAACCTACCAAGACGATCTCAGCCTTTAATGTAACCTACCAAGACGATCTCAGCCTTTAATGTAACCTACCAAGACGCCCTCTGCCTTTAATATAGTCTACCCAGAAGACCTCAGCCTTTACTTGACCAAGAAGTACCACTTTGTTCTCCATTGTGACAGATGGGTCTTTAGTGTTACTGGACAGACCCATGCAGGCAGCATTGGACACATCAAAGTGTCACTTATGATAGATCCAAGATCTTTAATTAAAACCAAGTAACAAGATGCACTACTACCTGCTTCACTGTGACAGAAGGGTCTTTAGTGGAGACCCAAAAAACTGGCGTTCAAATAAAACAAGTCGTGATTAGTGTTTCATTGCTTTTCAACAGCATTAGACACCTTGAAGTGTCACTTAAACTATCACATGTCTAAGCCTTAAACAAAAGGTGTCACCCTCCTACTGCCTCAACTGATAAAATGTACCACCATATTGTTCAATGTGACAGAAGGGTCTTTAGTGGAGAGGCAGCGTTTTACATTTCCCTGCTCTTGTCTTCCCACGGAGATATAAACAGATGATGTCAGAGGGTGGTGCTCGCTCTCTCGCTCGACTCTTACGTCTGCCCAGCAGATGGGATGCAGCATTAATAAAGAGACTGGGAACAATCGGCCATAGAGAACCATCTGACATTTAGAGGGGGATTTTGGGGAGGGGGATGTAGGGAGAGAGAGATGGGAGGAGTCTGTTTACAGTCTATCTGAACCCGTTTTTTGTTGTTGTTGTGAAACATGGAGTCTGTTGCTATGGTGACAGTGTAGAGTTAGGGAAGAGCTTTTACAGTGACGCATCGTAATGATGATTATTAGGTACATTTATCATCATTATCATCATTATGGTGATTATTAGGTACATATATCATCATTATCATCATTATGTCTTCTGTATATCTCTAACAAGTTGACCAATTAATATCTGAAGCTGTGTTCATTTGGTAATTACCATATCAATGTCCTCCCAGTGTCACTACTGTCATATCATTATTGATCCCACCGAATGTCTCTACTGTCATCTCATTTGACATTGACAATGATTATGTTCTTGTTTGCTTTTCCAGATGAAATGTGACAAAGCTCTCACCTACCTAAGAATTTTCGGGACGACAATGTTTGGAGTCTCGCTCCTCGTGGGGATCTCTACCGCCTACATAATGGGCTACCAGTTTTTCACCACGGCACGAAACCACTTGTCCTTCGGGCTGTATGGGGCCATCCTGGTCATCCACCTTATCATCCAGAGCCTGTTTGCTGTCCTAGAACACCGGAACATGAGGAGATCCATGGAGACGCCCATCAAACTCACCAAATCACTGGCCCTGTGCATTGCAGCCTATCAGGAGGACCCGGCCTACCTGAGGAAGTGTTTGGTATCGGTCAAGAGGTTGACCTACCCGGGCATCAAGGTCATCATGGTGATCGACGGGAATAACGAGGACGACAACTACATGATGGAGATCTTCCGGGAGATCATGGGGTGGGATAAAGCCACCACGTACGTCTGGAAAAATAACTACCACCACCGGGGATCTGAGGAGACGGACGAGATGTACGCTGAGAGCCTGCAGGCCATCTCGCGCCTTGTGCTCAATAATAAATGTGTCTGCATCATGCAGAAGTGGGGAGGCAAGAGGGAAGTAATGTACACAGCCTTCAAAGCCCTGGGGAGGAGTGTGGACTATGTTCAGGTAAGTCCTGGGGGGAGGAGGGGTTGGAGGGTGGGGGTACACAAAGACCCTTTTGTGCTCTCCTTCTTTAAAAGGATGGTGCGGAGGCCTTGTGTATGTACTGTAGCCCTACGGCTGTAAGGCTAATGCTGTTCACAGAGTGCTAGAGCTCAGCGTGAAACCCATTTACATATGTTTCTGCACTCAGTCCAACTCAGACAAAGTGGAGAGACCTGTAGGCTAATAGGTTGGAGTCAGATCATGTTGCATAGCATCGCGTCAAAACACACAGTATTCTCAGTGAGGAACTTTAAAAGTGACAGTATCCGCATTAGCTACTATCCCAAGGCGTGTATTAAGTTCCTTCATTAACATTTACTAAGTAAACAGCACCAACTGTGCTGTATATAGTACATCGTGAATAGTTATACAGCAATACTGGAGTGTAGGTCCTCCAAGCTGTTCTGGGTAATACTGGAGTGTAGGTCCTCCAAACTGCTCTGGATAATACTGGAGTGTAGGTCCTCCAAACTGCTCTGGATAATACTGGAGTGTAGGTCCTCCAAACTGCTCTGTATAATACTGGAGTGTAGGTCCTCCAAGCTGTTCTGGATAATACTGGAGTGTAGGTCCTCCAAACTGCTCTGGATAATACTGGAGTGTAGGTCCTCCAAACTGCACTGGATAATACTGGAGTGTAGGTCCTCCAAGCTGTTCTGGATAATACTGGAGTGTAGGTCCTCCAAACTGCTCTGGATAATACTGGAGTGTAGGTCCTCCAAACTGCACTGGATAATACTGGAGTGTAGGTCTGATCAAACTGCTCTGGATAATACTGGAGTGTAGATCCTCCAAACTGTTCTGGATAATACTGGAGTGTAGGTCCTCCAAACTGTTCTGTATAATACTGGAGTGTAGGTCCTCCAAACTGTTCTGGGTAATACTGGAGTGTAGGTCCTCCAAGCTGCTCTGGATAATACTGGAGTGCACCTATTCAGTGCACTACTTTTGTCCAGGGCCACTAGGGCTCCATTTGGGACGCAGCTTAGTACACTGCTGTCTTTCCACCGTAAACTCCTGGTTTCAGTTATAATTCTAACCTCTGATCCAAAGCTTATGGAGGGCTAACTGTGTTGTCCTTGTCACAGATCTGTTTTAGCTAGCTATTAGCTGCCAGACCTGTGTGGTTATTCTCACTGTGGGGTTGTCTGTCTAACGTACCTGATCGTGATGGTTAAAGCCTTGGCTTGGCAACACACAGATGACTTACTTGACTTGACTTAGGTTACGTCCCAAATGGCACCCTATTCCCAAACATAGTGCACTACTTTTGATCACTACCCTAAGGGCCCTGGTCAAAAGTAGTGCAGTATATAGGGAATAGGGTGCCAAAACAGTTCGGTAGAGTTCGTGCATATACTGTATTATAACAACATTTAGTGACATTTTGGTTCGTTTTGGACTTCGGTCAGGGTTTTTTCAGCTGTTCGTGCACACACAGTTTTTTTCTGGAGGCAAGCCTAAGTTCGGTGTCTGACGTTTCCACCCCTTGGTCGGTGATTGGTCAACGGTAGGGATTCTTCAATAAAGTCTTTGTTGTCATTCAACATAAGACGACTTGTTTTCATGCACATTTTTTCATTGAAAAACACAGCACCAAACATCTTAGTTAGATGTAAGATCACTAAGATCACTTCGGCAAAAAACTGATTTCTTGAGTTATCTTAGATTAATTCGGACTATTTTGAGGAAGTGTATACTGGCTACGGCATCTCAAAATGGACAAACAGTACTATTGCCGCTCTTTTATCATTTTTAAAGTGAAGGTGTTTTTAAGAGAGTATGCTAGCACACTCGTTTGGTACGACTAGCTTCAGCCAACAAGTGCTACTAAACATAGAAACGTGCCATTTTCAAATATGTTGATGATGGAGTGGTGCGGGAGAGGATGGCTATGACGTTGAATTGTCCCTTTAAGCATTCCTCTTAGCAGTCCTGTTATGTCTGATAAGACATGTTGACGATGGAGTGGTGCGGGAGAGGATGGCTATGATGTTGAACTGTCCCTTTAAGCATTCCTCTTAGCAGTCCTGTTATGTCTGATAAGACATGTTGACGATGGAGTGGTGCGGGAGAGGATGGCTATAACGTTGAATTGTCCCGTTAAGCATTCCTCTTAGCAGTCCTGTTATGTCTGATAAGATATGTTGACGATGGAGTGGTGCGGGAGAGGATGGCTATGATGTTGAACTGTCCCTTTAAGCATTCCTCTTAGCAGTCCTGTCTGATAAGATATGTTGACGATGGAGTGGTGCTGGAGAGGATGGCTATGATGTTGAATTGTCCCGTTAAGCATTCCTCTTAGCAGTCCTGTCTGATAAGATATGTTGACGATGGAGTGGTGCTGGAGAGGATGGCTATAACGTTAAATTGTCCCGTTAAGCATTCCTCTTAGCAGTCCTGTTATGTCTGATAAGACATGTTGACGATGGAGTGGTGTGGGAGAGGATGGCTATAACGTTGAATTGTCCCTTTAAGCATTCCTCTTAGCAGTCCTGTCTGATAAGATATGTTGACGATGGAGTGGTGTGGGAGAGGATGGCTATGACGTTGAATTGTCCCGTTAAGCATTCCTCTTAGCAGTCCTGTCTGATAAGATATGTTGACGATGGAGTGGTGCGGGAGAGGATGGCTATGATGTTGAATTGTCCCGTTAAGCATTCCTCTTAGCAGTCCTGTTATGTCTGATAAGACATGTTGACGATGGAGTGGTGCTGGAGAGGATGGCTATGATGTTGAACTGTCCCTTTAAGCATTCCTCTTAGCAGTCCTGTCTGATAAGATATGTTGACGATGGAGTGGTGCGGGAGAGGATGGCTATGATGTTGAACTGTCCCTTTAAGCATTCCTCTTAGCAGTCCTGTATGATAAGATATGTTGACGTTGGAGTGGTGCTGGAGAGGATGGCTATGACGTTGAATTGTCCCGTTAAGCATTCCTCTTAGCAGTCCTGTCTGATAAGATATGTTGACGATGGAGTGGTGTGGGAGAGGATGGCTATGACGTTGAATTGTCCCGTTAAGCATTCCTCTTAGCAGTCCTGTCTGATAAGATATGTTGACGATGGAGTGGTGCGGGAGAGGATGGCTATGACGTTGAACTGTCCCTTTAAGCATTCCTCTTAGCAGTCCTGTTATGTCTGATAAGACATGTTGACGATGGAGTGGTGCGGGAGAGGATGGCTATGATGTTGAACTGTCCCTTTAAGCATTCCTCTTAGCAGTCCTGTTATGTCTGATAAGATATGTTGACGTTGGAGTGGTGCGGGAGAGGATGGCTATGACGTTGAACTGTCCCTTTAAGCATTCCTCTTAGCAGTCCTGTTATGTCTGATAAGATATGTTGACGATGGAGTGGTGTGGGAGAGGATGGCTATGATGTTGAACTGTCCCTTTAAGCATTCCTCTTAGCAGTCCTGTCTGATAAGATATGTTGACGATGGAGTGGTGCGGGAGAGGATGGCTATGATGTTGAACTGTCCCTTTAAGCATTCCTCTTAGCAGTCCTGTTATGTCTGATAAGATATGTTGACGATGGAGTGGTGCGGGAGAGGATGGCTATGATGTTGAACTGTCCCTTTAAGCATTCCTCTTAGCAGTCCTGTTATGTCTGATAAGATATGTTGACGATGGAGTGGTGCGGGAGAGGATGGCTATGATGTTGAACTGTCCCTTTAAGCATTCCTCTTAGCAGTCCTGTCTGATAAGATATGTTGACGATGGAGTGGTGCGGGAGAGGATGGCTATGATGTTGAACTGTCCCGTTAAGCATTCCTCTTAGCAGTCCTGTTATGTCTGATAAGACATGTTGACGATGGAGTGGTGCGGGAGAGGATGGCTATGATGTTGAACTGTCCCTTTAAGCATTCCTCTTAGCAGTCCTGTTATGTCTGATAAGATATGTTGACGATGGAGTGGTGCGGAAGAGGATGGCTATGATGTTGAACTGTCCCTTTAAGCATTCCTCTTAGCAGTCCTGTTATGTCTGATAAGATATGTTGACGATGGAGTGGTGCGGGAGAGGATGGCTATGATGTTGAACTGTCCCTTTAAGCATTCCTCTTAGCAGTCCTGTTATGTCTGATAAGATATGTTGCATCAGTGGATGAACTTGACGTGACCTTTCTTTAGCTACCGGTTGCTGCATGATCATCACAATAAACTAACATGGCCGAGTGCGTCCCAAATACCACCCCCTTTTTCCCTATACAGTGCATTACTTTTGACCAGGACCCATAGGGTCAAAATAACTAAACCTTATATTCTCACCATAACTGTGTGTGGATGTATTGATATGTTGGCATAGGGTAAACACTTAACTACACAGGCATAAGAGAAAGTTAGTGTAAAGAGTGTTACCCTGCATTGCTTTGCGGTGTCATTACTCTGTTGGCAGGTGCATTATGGGTAATATTCACCACACTGTGAGAGGAAAGCCCCCCAGGACACCCAAGCTGTCCTCAGACAACCCCTCGTTTGTTCGAGGAACTAGCTCCATGTGACAGGCGTACTACGGCGTTAGGAGAAGGACTACAACGCTGTCTGTCAGACAGAGGACATGTCCTACGTTAGGAGAAGGACTACAACGCTGTCTGTCAGACAGAGGACATGTCCTACGTTAGGAGAAGGACTACAACGCTGTCTGTCAGACAGAGGACATGTCCTACGTTAGAAGAAGGACTACAACGCTGTCTGTCAGACAGAGGACATGTCCTACGTTAGGAGAAGGACTACAACGCTGTCTGTCAGACAGAGGACATGTCCTACGTTAGGAGAAGGACTACAACTCTGTCTGTCAGACAGAGGACATGTCCTACGTTAGGAGAAGGACTACAACGCTGTCTGTCAGACAGAGGACATGTCCTACGTTAGGAGAAGGACTACAACGCTGTCTGTCAGACAGAGGACATGTCCTACGTTAGGAGAAGGACTACAACGCTGTCTGTCAGACAGAGGACATGTCCTACGTTAGGAGAAGGACTACAACGCTGTCTGTCAGACAGAGGACATGTCCTACGTTAGGAGAAGGACTACAACGCTGTCTGTCAGACAGAGGACATGTCCTACGTTAGGAGAAGGACTACAACTCTGTCTGTCAGACAGAGGACATGTCCTACGTTAGGAGAAGGACTACAACTCTGTCTGTCAGACAGAGGACATGTCCTACGTTAGGAGAAGGACTACAACGCTGTCTGTCAGACAGAGGACATGTCCTACGTTAGGAGAAGGACTACAACGCTGTCTGTCAGACAGAGGACATGTCCTACGTTAGGAGAAGACCTACAACTCTGTCAGACAGAGGACATGTCCTACATTAGGAGAAGACCTACAACTCTGTCAGACAGAGGACATGTCCTACATTAGAAGACCTACAACTCTGTCAGACAGAGGACATGTCCTATGTGTAGTATGAATCCAGATGGAACCGCGGTGAATCCATTGTTCGTCTGCTGACTTCATGACCCCCCCCCCCGACCTTCGCCTTTTGTGATGTCAAAACCCTGTGGTATTTGTGGCACAGATCAACCGACTGACGCCAGATTGAACATGTTTTACTGAGGAGACCATTTACACAAGCTATTCCCGATAACCACTTATCGAAGGAACAACTGATTATTAGCAGTTTTCATGTCATCTCCCCAAGCTGTGGCTCGTTACAGCTGCAATCTGTTACCTCTTTTACAGTCAAACTATAAATATTAAATGGGACTTTCCCCCTTCGTTTTCAGCATCTGTAGTCTTTGCAGTAATTTGATGCGGGTGATCTGTGAATATTAATGCCATTTATGGACCCGTCAGAACAGGTTTGGTGCTAACGTTGCTATGGGACTGGTTGCCAAGGGGCAGTGATCAAAGAAACGGAATTCCATTTCTATGGCAGTGATGCAGCTTTGCCTAATCAAACACTCTGCTGATGATGAAAATAACATGAGGAATGTTGTGCACATTAGCAGACGTGCCAACAGGCTATGCCTACCTACGCATGGGTATCTGTTCTCACCGGGAAAGGGGGAGTGTGTGTTGGTGTTCTGTGTATCAAAACCAATAGACTGGTTAGGGGTACAGAAGTCTTTTCCTGAGGTGGTTTGATTATCTTCTGGCCATATCATTCTCTTTAGTTACTCTCCTTTCATGCCATTTGTGTTTTAATACATTGCTCTTACAGCAGAAAGATAGAAATTGAATTATTACAGCGCTACACAATCTAAATGTATTCCTCTTCAAACAATTCAAACAGCTGATCTTTCTCCATATATGACCATTTTGAAGCTATACAGCTATACTACAAAATCTCTGTCACCATCAGAACACAACCAATCACAAACCTCTCTCAATCAGAAAACAACCAATCACAACGGAACCCTCTCTCAATCAGAACACAATCAATCACAAACCTCTCTCAATCAGAAAACAACCAATCACAACGGAACCCTCTCTCAATCAGAAAACAACCAATCACAACGGAACCCTCTCTCAATCAGAAAACAACCAATCACAACACAACCCTCTCTCAATCAGAACACAACCAATCACAACCCTCTCTCAATCAGAAAACAACCAATCACAACACAACCCTCTCTCAGTCAGAACACAACCAATCACAACACAACCCTCTCTCAGTCAGAACACAACCAATCATAACACAACCCTCTCTGTCAGAACACAACCAATCACAACCCTCTCCCAGTCAGAACACAACCAATCACAACACAACCCTCTCTAAATCAGAACACAACCAATCAGAACACAAACCTCTCTCAGTCAGAACACAACCAATCACAACCCTCTCTCAGTCAGAACACAACCAATCACAACCCTCTCTCAGTCTGAACACAACCAATAACAACCCTCTCTCAGTCAGAACACAACCAATCACAACCCTCTCTCAGTCAGAACACAACCAATCACAACCCTCTCTCAGTCAGTACACAACCAATCACAACCCTCTCAGTCAGAACACAACCAATCACAACCCTCTCAGTCAGAACACAACCAATAACAACCCTCTCTCAGTCAGAATACAACCAATCACAACCCTGTCTCAGTCAGAACACAACCAATCACAACCCTCTCTCAGTCAGAACACAACCAATCACAACCCTCTCAGTCAGAACACAACCAATAACAACCCTCTCTCAGTCAGAACACAACCAATCACAACCCTCTCTCAGTCAGAACACAACCAATCACAACCCTCTCTCAGTCAGAACACAACCAATCACAACCCTCTCAGTCAGAACACAACCAATAACAACCCTCTCTCAGTCAGAACACAACCAATCACAACCCTCTCTCAGTCAGAACACAACCAATCACAACCCTCTCACAGTCAAAACACAACCAACCACAACCCTCTCTCAGTCAGAACACAACCAATAACAACCCTCTCTCAGTCAGAACACAACCAACCACAACCCTCTCTCAGTCAGAACACAACCAATCACAACCCTCTCTCAGTCAGAACACAACCAATCATAACCCTCTCACAGTCAGAACACAACCAACCACAACCCTCTCTCAGTCAGAACACAACCTTACTGTATCACTTCCAGTACAGGATGACGTCCCAAACAGCGGCCCCAATGACTTCACTTACCCAATGAAATCATTCCCAATTAAGGAGTGACTGAAGAAACCTTTCTAATCTGTGAAGAGAAACTGCAGATATGACTTTACTCACACGGTTGTTTGTTGACCAACTGACGGACCTTCCCACTTGACACTAACTTGTTTTGGAACGATCTTTCCGGGGAAACATCCACGTTGCAAACAAAGCTTCAACTTGACATCCAAAAGAGTTTCAAAGAAACACAAAGCAACGCTGTACATCAGTAATCAGTGTAATTAATGTACCAACCCTGTACGTCAGTAATCAGTGTAATTAATGTACCAACCCTGTACATCAGTAATCAGTGTAATTAATGTAGCAACCCTGTACATCAGTAATCAGTGTAATTAATGTACCAACCCTGTACATCAGTAATCAGTGTAATTAATGTACCAACCCTGTACATCAGTAATCAGTGTAATTAATGTACCAACCCTGTACATCAGTAATCAGTGTAATTAATGTAGCAACCCTGTACATCAGTAATCAGTGTAATTAATGTACCAACCCTGTCCATCAGTAATCAGTGTAATTAATGTAGCAACCCTGTACATCAGTAATCAGTGTAATTAATGTACCAACCCTGTCCATCAGTAATCAGTGTAATTAATGTAGCAACCCTGTACATCAGTAATCAGTGTAATTAATGTACCAACCCTGTCCATCAGTAATCAGTGTAATTAATGTACCAACCCTGTACATCAGTAATCAGTGTAATTAATGTACCAACCCTGTACGTCAGTAATCAGTGTAATTAATGTACCAACCCTGTACATCAGTAATTAGTGTAATTCATGTACCAACCCTGTCCATCAGTAATCAGTGTAATTAATGTACCAACCCTGTACATCAGTAATCAGTGTAATTAATGTACCAACCCTGTACATCAGTAATCAGTGTAATTAATGTACCAACCCTGTACATCAGTAATCAGTGTAATTAATGTACCAACCCTGTACATCAGTAATCAGTGTAATTTATGTACCAACCCTGTACGTCAGTAATCAGTGTAATTAATGTACCAACCCTGAACGTCAGTTAATTAATGTACCAACCCTGTACGTCAGTAATCATTGTAATTAATGTACCAACACTGAACATCAGTAATCAGTGTAATTAATGTACCAACCCTGTACGTCAGTAATCAGTGTAATTAATGTACCAACCCTGTACATCAGTAATCAGTGTAATTAATGTAGCAACCCTGTACGTCAGTAATCAGTGTAATTAATGTACCAACCCTGTACGTCAGTAATCAGTGTAATTAATGTAGCAACCCTGTACATCAGTAATCAGTGTAATTTATGTACCAACCCTGTACGTCAGTAATCAGTGTAATTAATGTACCAACCCTGTACATCAGTAATCAGTGTAATTAATGTACCAACCCTGTACATCAGTAATCAGTGTAATTAATGTACCAACCCTGTACATCAGTAATCAGTGTAATTAATGTACCAACCCTGAACATCAGTAATCAGTGTACCAACCCTGTACATCAGTAATCAGTGTAATTAATGTACCAACCCTGTACATCAGTAATCAGTGTAATTAATGTACCAACCCTGTACATCAGTAATCAGTGTAATTAATGTACCAACCCTGTACATCAGTAATCAGTGTAATTAATGTACCAACCCTGTACGTCAGTAATCAGTGTAATTAGTGTACCAACCCTGAACATCAGTAATCAGTGTAATTAATGTACCAACCCTGTACATCAGTAATCAGTGTAATTAATGTAGCAACCCTGTACATCAGTAATCAGTGTAATTAATGTACCAACCCTGTACATCAGTAATCAGTGTAATTAATGTACCAACCCTGTACATCAGTAATCAGTGTAATTAATGTACCAACCCTGTACATCAGTAATCAGTGTAATTTATGTACCAACCCTGAACATCAGTAATCAGTGTAATTAATGTACCAACCCTGTACATCAGTAATCAGTGTAATTAATGTACCAACCCTGTACATCAGTAATCAGTGTAATTAATGTACCAACCCTGAACATCAGTAATCAGTGTAATTAATGTACCAACCCTGTACATCAGTAATCAGTGTAATTAATGTACCAACCCTGTACATCAGTAATCAGTGTAATTAATGTACCAACCCTGTACATCAGTAATCAGTGTAATTAATGTACCAACCCTGAACATCAGTAATTAGTGTAATTAATGTACCAACCCTGAACATCAGTAATCAGTGTAATTTCTGCGCTGCTGATTGGTCAAATTGGCCAATATAAAACAAACATATCCCGCCCAAAAACTTGATGAAGGACTCTGTCTGTGTAACGAGATCTTCTGGCCTAGTTTAACTTTCTAACTTTGTGTTGTTTGTGTGTGTGTGTGTGTGTGTGTGTGTGTGTGTGTGTGTGTGTGTGTGTGTGTGTGTGTGTGTGAGTGAGTGAGTGAGTGAGTGAGTGAGTGAGTGAGTGAGTGAGTGAGAGAGAGAAGTGTTTTGGGGATTGAATTGGATAGTGTGTACCCTTGTGTTTCAGGTGTGAAGTGTTTTGTGGATTCAACAGAATTGTGTGTCCCCCCTTGTGTTTCAGGTGTGTGACTCTGACACTATGCTGGATCCTGCGTCCTCTGTGGAGATGGTAAAGGTTCTGGAGGAAGACCCCATGGTGGGAGGAGTGGGAGGAGACGTCCAGGTAATGTCTCCATTGTTATTGACTAGTCTGTTTGTCTGAGACTGTGTTCTCTTAGCCTGGTACCGTACTGTAGGTGCTGAAACCAGCTCCAGTCTCCATTGTTATTGACTAGTCTGTATGTCTGAGACTGTGTTCTCCTAGCCTGGTACCGTACTGTAGGTGCTGAAACCAGCTCCTACCATTGTTATTGACTAGTCTGTTTGTCTGAGACTGTGTTCTCCTAGCCTGGTACCATACTGTAGGTGCTGAAACCAGCTCCAGTCTCCATTGTTATTGACTAGTCTGTTTGTCTGAGACTGTGTTCTCCTAGCCTGGTACCGTACTGTAGGTGCTGAAACCAGCTCCAGTCTTCTGTTGATAGAATACTAGTGTTGGGTTCAGCACAGTGGAGTCTGCTGAGGGGAGGACGGCTCATAATAATGTCTGGAATGGAGTAAATGGAATGGCAGCAAACCATGTGTTTGATGTATTTGATACCATTCCACTCATTCCACTCCAGTCATTACCACGAGCACCGTCCTCCCCAATTAAGGTGCCACCAACCTCCTGTGGTTCAGCACCTACAGTACATACGGCATGGATACAAAGCTAGGGTTGTCCAACTGCTTTCAGAGATGTACTGGGTGTGCAGGTGGGTCATCTAACCCAGTGGATACTGCTGAGGGGAGGACGGCTCATAATAATGTCTGGATTAGGTTTATGGACTGAATGAAATGGTGTCAAACACATGTGGGCTGAGAGAATCTTCAGAGTTGCTCCGGGTTAAACTGAGAGAATCTTCAGAGTTGCTCCGAGTTAAGCTGAGAGAATCTTCAGAGTTGCTCCGGGTTAAGCTGAGAGAATCTTCAGAGTTGCTCCGGGTTAAACTGAGAGAATCTTCAGAGTTGCTCTGGGTTAAACTGAGAGAATCGTCAGAGTTGCTCCGGGTTAAGCTGAGAGAATCTTCAGAGTTGCTCCGGGTTAAACTGAGAGAATCTTCAGAGTTGCCCCGGGTTAAACTGAGAGAATCTTCAGAGTTGCTCCGGGTTAAATTGAGAGAATCTTCAGAGTTGCTCTGGGTTAAACTGAGAGAATCTTCAGAGTTGCAGCGGGTTAAACTGAGAGAATCTTCAGAGTTGCTCCGGGTTAAACTGAGAGAATCTTCAGAGTTGCCCCGGGTTAAACTGAGAGAATCTTCAGAGTTGCTCCGAGTTAAGCTGAGAGAATCTTCAGAGTTGCTCCGGGTTAAGCTGAGAGAATCTTCAGAGTTGCTCCGGGTTAAACTGAGAGAATCTTCAGAGTTGCTCTGGGTTAAACTGAGAGAATCGTCAGAGTTGCTCCGGGTTAAGCTGAGAGAATCTTCAGAGTTGCTCCGGGTTAAACTGAGAGAATCTTCAGAGTTGCCCCGGGTTAAACTGAGAGAATCTTCAGAGTTGCTCCGGGTTAAATTGAGAGAATCTTCAGAGTTGCTCCGGGTTAAACTGAGAGAATCTTCAGAGTTGCTCCGGGTTAAACTGAGAGAATCTTCAGAGTTTCTCCGGGTTAAACTGAGAGAATCTTCCGAGTTGCTCCGGGTTAAGCTGAGAGAATCTTCAGAGTTGCTCCGGGTTAAACTGAGAGAATCTTCAGAGTTGCTCCGGGTTAAACTGAGAGAATCTTCAGAGTTGCTCCGGGTTAAACTGAGAGAATCTTCAGAGTTGCTCCGGGTTAAACTGAGAGAATCTTCAGAGTTGCTCCGGGTTAAACTGAGAGAATCTTCAGAGTTGCTCCGGGTTAAACTGAGAGAATCTTCAGAGTTGCTTCGGGTTAAACTGAGAGAATCTTCAGAGTTGCTTCGGGTTAAACTGAGAGAATCTTCAGAGTTGCTCCGGGTTAAACTGAGAGAATCTTCAGAGTTGCTCCGGGTTAAACTGAGAGAATATTCAGAGTTGCTCCGGGTTGAGCTGAGAGAATCTTCAGAGTTGCTCCGGGTTAAACTGAGAGAATCTTCAGAGTTGCTCCGGGTTAAACTGAGAGAATCTTCAGAGTTGCTCCGGGTTAAACTGAGAGAATCTTCAGAGTTGCTCCGGGTTAAGCTGAGAGAATCTTCAGAGTTGCTCCGGGTTAAACTGAGAGAATCTTCAGAGTTGCTCCGGGTTAAGCTGAGAGAATCTTCAGAGTTGCTCCGGGTTGAGCTGAGAGAATATTCAGAGTTGCTCTGGGTTGAGCTGAGAGAATCTTCAGAGTTGCTCCGGGTTAAACTGAGAGAATCTTCAGAGTTGCTCCGGGTTAAACTGAGAGAATCTTCAGAGTTGCTCCGGATTATACTGAGAGAATCTTCAGAGTTGCTCTGGGTTAAGCTGAGAGAATCTTCAGAGTTGCTCCGGGTTAAACTGAGAGAATCTTCAGAGTTGCTCCGGGTTAAACTGAGAGAATCTTCAGAGTTGCTCCGGGTTGAGCTGAGAGAATCTTCAGAGTTGCTCCGGGTTGAGCTGAGAGAATCTTCAGAGTTGCTCCGGGTTGAGCTGAGAGAATCTTCAGAGTTGCTCCGGGTTAAACTGAGAGAATCTTCAGAGTTGCTCCGGGTTAAGCTAAGAGAATCTTCAGAGTTGCTCCGGGTTGAGCTGAGAGAATCTTCAGAGTTGCTCCGGGTTGAGCTGAGAGAATCTTCAGAGTTGCTCCGGGTTAAACTGAGAGAATCTTCAGAGTTGCTCCAGGTTAAACTGAGAGAATCTTCAGAGTTGCTCCGGGTTGAGCTGAGAGAATCTTCAGAGTTGCTCCGGGTTAAACTGAGAGAATCTTCAGAGTTGCTCCGGGTTAAGCTGAGAGAATCTTCTCACCCTGTGGTTTATTAAACGATGTAGTGATGTTGATGCCTTTACGGCCCACATCTAAGAAGCTACAAAGAAATAAACACAAACCTAGTAAAAGTATTTTGATAGCTTTTTCAACAAGTAAGCTTCAGTGCATAAAATATAGCTTTAGTGCTTTCTTTTATGATCCTGTAAAGTATTCTGGACAAGAGTAAGACTCATGGTTAAGCCTACACTGTTGTTGAGGACCAAATCTGCCCTTATTTCATTTAAAGTTCCCCGAATACCAAATAATACAAACTATAAAAATGTATCTACACAACAGGACATTCCTCGACAAAATTGAGTTAGCCTATACCTTAGGCTTACATTGATTACTCCCATGTGAGAATTCTACACAATAGCAGGTTGATAGGTGGAACATTTGTAGGAGCTCTGGGAGAGTTGATAGCATTTTCTTTTGCTAATTAGGGGTCCTTAAACCAATTGCCCACGATTGTGCCGTTTGGTTGCAATGCTGACACTATAGAATGTGTTTACAGCAGTTGTTAACCAACTTAAATACCCTGACCCTATGTGTCTTTCTTCCTCCACAGATCCTGAACAAATACGAGTCCTGGATCTCGTTTCTTAGCAGCGTCCGTTACTGGATGGCCTTCAACATCGAGCGAGCGTGTCAGTCCTACTTCGGCTGTGTCCAGTGTATCAGCGGACCACTGGGAATGTACAGGAACAACCTGCTCCACGAGTTCATAGAGGATTGGTACAACCAGACCTTCATGGGCAGCCACTGTAGCTTCGGCGACGACCGCCACCTGACCAACCGCGTGCTGAGCCTGGGCTACGCCACCAAGTACACAGCCCGGTCCAAGTGCCTGACCGAGACCCCCATCACCTACCTGCGCTGGCTGAACCAGCAGACCCGGTGGAGTAAGTCTTACTTCAGAGAGTGGCTCTACAACGCCATGTGGTTCCACAAACACCACCTCTGGATGACCTACGAGGCTGTCATCACCGGGTTCTTCCCCTTCTTCCTCATCGCCACGGCGATACAGCTGTTCTACCAGGGGAGGATCTGGAATATCCTTCTCTTCCTGTTGATCGTCCAGGCGGTCGCCCTCATCAAGTCCTCCTTTGCCTCTTGCATGAGGGGCAACATTGTCATGGTCTTCATGTCCTTCTACTCAGTGTTGTACATGTCCAGTCTGCTACCGGCCAAGATGTTCGCTATCGCCACCATAAACAAGGCTGGCTGGGGCACGTCAGGGAGGAAGACGATCGTGACTAACTTCGTAGGGCTCGTTCCCATATCGGTCTGGTTCACCATCCTCTTCCTTGGCATTATCTATACGGTCGTCCAGGAAACCAGAAAAGATTCTCCTTTTCCAGACTCTGAAAAGATAGTCTTAATCGTTGGTGCGATAGTGTACGCCAGCTACTGGGTCATGCTCTTGACGTTGTACATGGTACTGATCACTAAATGTGGCAAGAGGAAGAAAGAACAGCAGTATGATATGGTGCTGGATGTATGACATCTTCCTCTTTTCCTCCTCCTCCTCCTCCACTGAAACTCCTCGATTGGGTCTTAAACACCACTCTATTTCCTGTATAGTGCACTACTTTTCACCAGGGTCCATACGGGGTTCTGGCCAAAAAAGTAACACACTTTTTACGGATCAGGGTGCAGTTCGAGACGTAGACATGCTCCCTCTCAACGTTTACAAAGTGAAGAATCTCAAACTGCTCATTGATTGTTGGACTCTCGGCAGGTGACGTGAAGTGACGATGCCAGAAGAGCGATATCATTGCTGCTGTGACTGACTGCAACAAGAAACTACAGATATTTCCTTCTGAAATATTATGATGATGAGGTAAAAAAACACTTGTTGGTGATGTGTTTTGCCAAATGGAAAACCACCAAATGGACATCCTGTTTTTCCACATAGATACACAGAGATGATGTGCATAATGTCTA
This sequence comes from Oncorhynchus clarkii lewisi, assembly GCF_045791955.1. Taxonomy (NCBI): domain Eukaryota; kingdom Metazoa; phylum Chordata; class Actinopteri; order Salmoniformes; family Salmonidae; genus Oncorhynchus; species Oncorhynchus clarkii. The sequence continues at coordinate 43,383 of NW_027257976.1, read as the reverse complement.
TGCACTTTTAAAGTCTCACTCCCATTGTGCATAATGCTTGACAGAGTCATTTGAAGATGAAATACCTCAGTGGGTATGCTTTTCAGTGTATGAGTGAGTGATCGGGAAGCACCCAGAAAATGGCTCGTTCTCGATTATAACATAATTTATGATGTTTTTTTGGTCATATTTGTCCTCTTTTTTTTATACACAGTTGTTAATGAAAGTCAAAGCTGGAATTTCTCAGTTCTTTGGCCATGCTGTATCTGTTGACGTGTTACTTTGTAATTTACATATTATATTTTAATGCCTTTTTATATAGACTTTTTTTAAATTCTATTTTTGCTTTAATAAACACCAAAGATTCTTTATTTTCATTCATTTTTTTTTATATAAAATGGAGAGAAAAAAAATGCATTGTGCATTCAACTGTTATAACAATGATGTGTGTATCTGATCAAAAATGTGAAGTTAACAGCTGGGTTTTTGTCTGCAATGATAACAATAAAATGCAATTCTAGGGATAAGTTATTGAATACAAGAAGGGTGATTAACCTGTTTTTTTTAATGTACATTGAGAGAAAACCAGCAATATTTATAAGAAGATTCTGTGGTTTATAGATAATTATATATTTGATAATATACATTTCATAATAGACCTTATAGAGACCATCGTTGGTTTTGGAGAGGTAGCCGTTCTGCAGGATTTTGCTCCAGCCCTAATCTTAACATAGCCTTTCGCAAATCTAAATTAGCAAGACAGCACAAACAGATCTGGGACCAGGCTAGCTCTAACACACTTTAATCTACTGATCAGCACAAATTGATCTGGGACCAGGCTAGCTCTAACACACTTTAATCTACTGATCAGCACAAATTGATCTGGGACCAGGCTAGCTCTAACACACTCTAATTTACCGATCAGCACAAACTAATCTGGGACCAGACTAGCTCTAACACACTCTAATCTACTGATCAGCACAAACTGATCTGGGACCAGGCTAGCTCTAACACACTATAATTTACTGATCAGCACAAACTGATCTGGGACCAGGCTAGCTCTAACACACTCCCATTTACTGATCAGCACAAACTGATCTGGGACCAGGCTAGCTCTAACACACTCTAATCTACTGATCAGCACAAACTGATCTGGGACCAGGTTAGCTCTAACACACTATAATTTACTGATCAGCACAAACTGATCTGGGACCAGGCTAGCTCTAACACACTCTAATCTACTGATCAGCACACACTGATCTGGGACCAGACTAACTGTTACTGCAGGGCAGGAGCAAAAGCCTGCCACGCAGTATCTCTTCAGGCGGCGGTTTTGACCACCTCTTGCCTTACTGTAGGACTTCCTGAAATAGGTTTCAAGGTTTCATACGAGTTCACATGAGGACATTCGTCACATGATGCGTTCTGAAAATTGTATAAACAATGCGTTAATCCACATCAGATTAAAATCCCAAAAGATACATTTTCGCAAAAATGTAATGATCTATTCCAGAGTATTGATTATTGACTCTTTAGAGAGTTTAAGAACACATTTTAATCCATTTTATTAGAATTGATCAGACCGAATATTGAACCGTGACTTTGGGATCATGGGTAGTATTATCATGAAGCACTTTTGTGTTGTGCCAAACAATAAATAAATGATGTCTTACTATGTCTAGAAAGTTGTCATCATTGATCTGTAATACTACTTCTGTCATAATGAATATGTGTGACTCCCTCGTGTCTTATAACACTGATGGTCAGTAAAACACACTTGTTTGCACATAAAATGAGACATTCTCACTAGCGTAGTTGTAACGGTTCTCCTCTTGTGAAGTAAAGGCGGACCAAAGCGCAGCGTGGTGGTTGTTCATTGTATTTATTGACGAACCTATACATGAACAAACTAACGAAAACAAAACAAGAAACGTGAGAACTCAAAACAGCCCTGTCTGGTGCAAAACACAAAAACAGGAACAATCACCCACAAACAAACAGTGAAACCCAGGCTACCTAAGTATGATTCTCAATCAGAGACAACTAATGACACCTGCCTCTGATTGAGAACCATACTAGGCCGAAAACATAGAACTGCCCCAAAACATAGAAAAACAAACATAGACTGCCCACCCAACTCACGCCCTGACCATACTAAATAAATACAAAAACAAAGGAAATAGAGGTCAGAACGTGACAGTACCCCCCCCCAAAGGTGCGGACTCCGGCCGCAAAACCTTGACCTATAGGGGAGGGTCTGGGTGGGCGTCTGTCCGCGGTGGCGGCTCTGGCGCGGGACGCGGACCCCACTTCGCCATTGTCTTAGTCCGCCGTATTGTCCGCCTCCGTGGCTTACTCCCCATGCCCACCCCTCTCAATGACCCCACTGGACAGAGGGGCTGCTTGGGACAGAGGGGCAGCTCGGGACAGAGGTGAAGCAGCTGCTCGGGACAGAGGGGCGGCAGCTGCTCGGGACAGAGGGGCGGCAGCAGCTCGGGACAGAGGGGCGGCAGCTGCTCGGGACCGAGGGGCGGCAGCAGCTCGGGACAGAGGGGCGGCAGCAGCTCGGGACAGAGGGGCGGCAGCAGCTCGGGACAGAGGGGCAGCTGCTCGGGACAGAGGGGCAGCTGCTCCGGGCGGAGGGGCTCTAGCGGCCCCTGGCTGACTGGCGGCACCTGGCTGACTGGCGGCACTGGCGGCCCCTGGTTGACTGGCGGCCCCTGGCTGACTGGCGGCACTGGCGGCCCCTGGCTGACGGGCGGCACTGGCGGCCCCTGGTTGACTGGCGGCACTGGCGGCCCCTGGCTGACGGGCGGCACTGGCGGCCCCTGGCTGACGGGCGGCACTGGCGGCCCCTGGCTGACGGGCGGCACTGGCGGCTCCTGGCTGACGGGCGGCATTGGCGGCTCCTGGCAGACGGGCGGCATTGGCGTCTCCTGGCAGACGGGCGGCACTGGCGGCGCTGGGCAGACGGGCGGCACTGGCGGCGCTGGGCAGACGGGCGGCACTGGCGGCGCTGGGCAGACGGGCGGCGCTGGCGGCGCTGGGCAGACGGGCGGCGCTGGCGGCGTTGGGCAGACGGGCGGCGCTGGCGGCGCTGGGCAGACGGGCGGCGCTGGCGGCGTTGGGCAGACGGGCGGCGCTGGCGGCGTTGGGCAGACGGGCGGCGCTGGCGCTGGGCAGACGGGAGGCTCCGGCAGAGGCGCCGGACAGGCGGGAGGCTCCGGCAGAGGCGCCGGACAGGCGGGAGGCTCCGGCAGAGGCGCCGGACAGGCGGGAGGCTCCGGCAGAGGCGCCGGACAGGCGGGAGGCTCCGGCAGAGGCGCCGGACAGGCGGGAGGCTCCGGCAGAGGCGCCGGACAGGCGGGAGGCTCCGGCAGAGGCGCCGGACAGGCGGGAGGCTCCGGCAGAGGCGCCGGACAGGCGGGAGGCTCCGGCAGAGGCGCCGGACAGGCGGGAGGCTCCGGCAGCGCTGGAGAGGAGGAAGGCTCTGGACGGATGGGCCGGAGAGACAGCCTCGTACGGGGAGCTGCCACCGGAGGGCTGGGGTGTGGAGGTGGTGACGGATAGACCGGGCCGTGCAGGCGCACTGGAGCTCTTGAGCACCGAGCCTGCCCAACCTTACCCGGTTGAATGGTCCCGGTCGCCCTTCCAGTGCGGCGAGGTGGAATAGCCCGCACTGGGCTATGCAGGCGAACCGGGGACACCGTGCGCAAGGCTGGTGCCATGTAAGCCGGCCCAAGGAGACGCACTGGAGACCAGATGCGTAGAGCCGGCTTCATGGCACCTGGCTCGATGCCCACTCTAGCCCGGCCGATACGCGGAGCTGGAATGTACCGCACCGGGCTGTGCACCCGCACTGGGGACACCGTGCGCTCCACAGCATAACACGGTGCCTGCCCGGTCTCTCTAGCCCCCCGGTAACCACAGGAAGTTGGCTCAGGTCTCCTACCTGGCGTAGCCATACTCCCTGTTAGCCCCCCCCCAAGAAATTTTTGGGGCTGACTCCCGGGCTTCCATCCACGACGCCGCGCTGCCTCCTCATACCAGCGCCTCTCCGCTTTCGCCGCCTCCCGTTCTTCCTTGGGGCGGCGATACTCTCCTGGCTGAGCCCAAGGTCCTTTACCGTCTAGTTCGTCCTCCCATGTCCATACCTCCTCGCGCTGCTCCTGCTGCTGCTTTTTCCTTTGTCCATTACCACACCGCTTGGTCCTGTTGTGGTGGGTGATTCTGTAACGGTTCTCCTCTTGTGAAGTAAAGGCGGACCAAAGCGCAGCGTGGTGGTTGTTCATTGTATTTATTGACGAACCTATACATGAACAAACTAACGAAAACAAAACAAGAAACGTGAGAACTCAAAACAGCCCTGTCTGGTGCAAAACACAAAAACAGGAACAATCACCCACAAACAAACAGTGAAACCCAGGCTACCTAAGTATGATTCTCAATCAGAGACAACTAATGACACCTGCCTCTGATTGAGAACCATACTAGGCCGAAAACATAGAACTGCCCCAAAACATAGAAAAACAAACATAGACTGCCCACCCAACTCACGCCCTGACCATACTAAATAAATACAAAAACAAAGGAAATAGAGGTCAGAACGTGACAGTAGTAGTGTTAGGTTTACATTGGCGGATGTTGCTGTTTGGCTGCTGTTGTGTTTTATTGTTTCAATGGAGACAGCTGAATCTGGAGAATAGAGGGCCTTTCTCCAGACAAGTATCACGGGGTGGAGAGTTGCCATGGCAGAGAAGCTTATTTATTGTACACACAAACGTTTTAGTATACTGTAGCAGAGTAGTGAAATCAGTCGTCTAGACTTGGCCATTCCATAAGAATCCTCTCACTGATCTTCCCAGGTCATCCAGGAGGTTCACTTTGAATGAGATACATCACACGGTATTAATGGGGAAGATTTTTATTTTTCTTAAAGCAGAATTCTCCCACAGAATTCTCTCACAGATTTCTCTCACGGAATTCTCCCACAGAATTCTCCCACAGAATTCTCTCACGGAATTCTCCCACAGAATTCTCTCACAGAATTCTCCCACAGAATTCTCTCACAGATTTCTCTCACGGAATTCTCCCACAGAATTCTCCCACAGAATTCTCTCACGGAATTCTCCCACAGAATTCTCTCACGGAATTCTCCCACAGAATTCTCTCACAGAATTCTCCCACAGAATTCTAACTCAATACTCTATTACTCAAGACAGCCCATTCCAGAGTACAGAACTAGGTTATTACTCACACAAAATGACATGTTCAAGTCCTCCTAGACTAACATTGGATTGAACACCTGCTGTTAAAATCCTCCTGAGTTCTGCTGTATTTCTGTCCAGTCTCCAACATGGCTCCCAAACGACCCAAGTCAAGAAGAGTACACTATATAGGGAATAGTGTTCCATTTGTAATGAAAACGCTTGTCTCAGACCATAAGGGGAAAACTGGAACCACAACATTGTACTATACCACTTTCAACAGGTGGTAAAAAACAGAAATCCAGCTTCTTCCTGGTTGGTTGGGTCATGGAAAGAAAAAGTACACGTGAATTCTCTCAGTAATGCACAGCCACCAAGCCAGCTGTGTTTTCTCTGTCTAGCTACCTCACTGTAGTAACAGACCGAGAGACCCAGTCATACATCCAGAACGGCACATGTGGGCAACATCGGAGCCAAGTCCCCCAGTGAGTCACACCTGGGTTCAAAAACTATCCGAAATCCTTATACATACTTTGTCTATGTTTGATTGAGCTTGCCTGGCAAAATGGAACCAATGGAGTCATTCCAAAAGTGTAAAACCCCGCCCATCGGGCACTCCAGGCAGGCTAAAGCAAACGCTGAAACTATGTGAACGATTTGGAATACTACTTGAACCCAGGGTCTGCAGTGCGTCAGCAATGAAACGCCATTCCCAGCTTTGCCAGAGGCATTAAAGTAGCGCTCAGAGCTGGAGCTATTCCCCTCTGTCTGTGGGAATGAATGTATGTAACTCATGTCATGTTCTCCTGCATGCAGAGCTCCAGTTCTTGGTCAGAGCTGCCAGACTCTGCACAGTGGAATCATTAGCAGTACAGCTGATACATATACCATGAGGATCTGTGGGACTGAATAACTCAACCATTCTAGAAGCCATTGAGACTCTAAAGAACACATTGGCTGTTGTGAATGTTCTAGATGTGAAGAGTTTCATTCCAAAACGCTATAGTGGAGCAAAAAAGTATTTAGTCAGCCACCAATTGTGCAAGTTCTCCCACTTAAAAAGATGAGAGAGGCCTGTAATTTTCATCATAGGTACACAACTTCAACTTTTTCCAGAAAATCACATTGTAGGATTTGTTATGAATTTATTTGTAAATTATGGTTTAAAATAAGTAATTGTCACCTACAAACAAGCAAGATTTCTGGCTCTCACAGACCTGTAACTTCATCTTTAAGAGGCTCCTCTGTCCTCCACTCGTTACCTGTATTAATGGCACCTGTTTGAACTTGTTATCAGTATAAAATACACCTGTCCACAACCTCAAACAGTCACACTCCAAACTCCACTATGGCCAAGACCAAAGAGCTGTCAAAGGACACCAGAAACAAAAGTGTAGACCTGCACCAGGCTGGGAAGACTGAATCTGCAATAGGTAAGCAGCTTGGTTTGAAGAAATCAACTGTGGGAGCAAATATTAGGAAATGGAAGACATACAAGACCACTGATAATCTCCCTCGGTCTGGGGCTCCACGCAAGATCTCACCCCGTGGGGTCAAAATTATCACAAGAACGGTGAGCAAAAATCCCAGAACCACGCGGGGGGACCTAGTGAATGACCTGCAGAGAGCTGGGACCAAAGTAACAAAGCCTACCATCAGCAAGGGCATTGTAGATGAAACGTGGCTGGGTCTTTCAGCATGACAATGATCCCAAACACACCACCCGGGCAACGAAGGAGTGGCTTCGTAAGAAGCATTTCAAGGTCCTGGAGTGGCCTAGCCAGTCTCCAGATCTCAACCCCATAGAAAATATTTGGAGGGAGTTGAAAGTCCGTGTTGCCCAGCAACAGCCCCAAAACATCACTGCTCTAGAGGAGATCTGCATGGAGGAATGGGCCAAAATACCAGCAACAGTGTGTGAAAACCTTGTGAAGACTTACAGAAAACGTTTGACCTCTGTCATTGCCAACAAAGGGTATATAACAAAGTATTGAGATAAACTTTTGTTATTGACCAAATACTTATTTTCCACCATAATTTACAAATAAATTCATTAAAAATCCTACAATGTGATTTTCCTGATTTTTTTTCTCATTTTGTCTGTCATAGTTGAAGTGTACCAATGATGAAAATTACAGGCCTCTCTCATCTTTTTAAGTGGGAGAACTTGCACAATTGGTGGCTGACTAAATACTTTTTTGCCCCACTGTATATATGCATTTTCTGAATCTTTCGTAAATTCAATTTTTTTTGTTTAAAGAATTTATGAAAGAGATTGGTGTGTTTTCGCCATCTAATCATGGAACGGGGTTGTTGAATGACAGACAGGTGTGTTTAAAACCTATCACTACGTGGTTTCATGTCAGAGACAAACCATTGCATGTTGTTGCAAAACAAGATACACTGCATTCAGGAAGTATTCAGACCCCTCCCCCTTTTCCACATTTTGTTACGTTACAGCCTTATTCTAAAATGTATTAAGTTAAAACTATTTCCTCATCAATATACACACAATACCCACAATGACAAAGTGAAATATTTGCAAATGTATTAAAAATAGAGAACATAAATACCTTATTTACATAAGTATTCAGACCCTTTGCTATGAGACTGAAAATTAAGTGCATCCTGTTTCCATTGATCATCCTTGAATTGTTTCTACAACTTGATTGGAGTCCAAATTCAATTGATTGGTCATGATTTGGAAAGGCTCACACCTGTCTATATCAGGTCCCACAGTTGACAGTGCATGTCAGAGCAAAAACCAACCCATGAGGTTGAAGGAATTGTCCATAGAGCTCAGCGACAGGATTGTGTCGAGGCACAGATCTGGGGAAGGGCACCAAAACATTTCTGCAGCATTGAAGGTACCAAGAACACAGCGGCCTCCATCATTCTTAAATGGAAGAAGTTTGGAACCACCAAGACTCTTCCTAGAGCTGGCCGCCCAGCCAAACTGAGCAATTGGGGGAGAAGGGCCTTGGTCAGGGAGGTGACCAAGAACCCGATGGTCACTCTGACAGAGCTCCAGAGATCCTCTTTGGAGATGGGAGAACCTTCCAGAAGGACAACCATCTCTGCAGCACTCCACCAATCAGGCCTTTATGGTAGAGTGGCCAGACGGAAGCCACTCCTCAGTAAAAGGCACATGACAGCCCACTTGGAGTTTGACAAAAGTCACCTAAAGGACTCTCAGATCATGAGAAACAAGATTCTCTGGTCTGATGAAACCAAGATTGAACTCTTTGGCCTGAATGCCAAGCCTCACGTCTGGAGGAAACCTGTCAGGGACTGGGAGACTAGTCAGGATCGAGGGAAAGATGAACAGAGGTAAAGTACAGAAAGATCCTGAATGAAAGCCTGCTCCAGAGTGCTCAGGACCTCAGACTGGGGCGAAAGTTCACCTTCCAACAGGACAACGACCCTAAGCACACAGCCAAGACAACGCAGGAGTGATTTCGGGACAAGTCTCTGAATGTCCTTGAGTGGCCCAGCCAAAGCCCAGACTCTAACCTGATCAAACATCTCCGGAGAGACCTGAAAATAGCTGTGCAGTGACACTCCCCATCCAACCTGACAGAGCTTGAAAGGATCTGCAGAGAAGAATCGTTGAAACTGTTGAAATACAGGTGTACCAAGCTTGTAGAAGGACCAAAGGTTGCCAAAGGTTCTTCAACAAAGTACTGAATAAAGGGTCTGAATACTTGATATTTTCGTTTTTTTATATTTAATACATTTGCAAGAAATGCTAAAAACCTGTTTTTGCTTTGTCATTATGAGGTATTTGGTGTAGATTTATGAGTGGTGTAACGTACTGGGTGTCGTGAGTATGAAGTCAGGCACAGGGAAAACAGACAGTTCAATATAGTGCACACACGGTGAACCACGGCCACCCCACTAAACACTGGGTGCTCAAATTATTTACATTTAATTTGTTTTTATCTCGGCTCTGGTCAAAAGTAGTGCACTAGATAGGGAATAGGGTGCCATTTGGGATGAGGCCAAACTCTAACCAAACACTGTAGCATGAGGCTAGAATTGGTGTTAAATATACAGGATAGGAGCATACCATTCCAGATAACCAATGGATATACAGGATAGGAGCATACCATTCCAGATAACCAATGGATATACAGGATAGGAGTATACCATTCCAGATAACCAATGGGTATACAGCGTTTTGCAACTAAACCCCGAATGAATCTACAGTACACACTAGGCCAACCCTACAAGAATCTACAGTACACACTAGGCCAACCTTACATTAATCTACAGTACACACTAGGTCAACTCTACATTAATCTACAGTACACACTAGGTCAACCTTACATGAATTCCACTGAATTAATTTATTTTTTAGGTTTATACTTGTGACTTCAATGTTCATTACAACTGTTGGCCTTAATAAGACAATTAGATTTGGGACATACTAGAGCATGGTTACTGTAAGATATAAACGCTCAGGCTAGGTGAATAAGGCACTGAATAATTGTTAGGAATCTAGATGTCCTTACAGTACATTTTATAGATTTGGCCTCTTTCCTCAAGACACCCAAATATGGCTGGCCACTATAACATTATCAGTTACCATGGTTTTGAGAGGTCAAAATACATACTTAATGAGAGTATATATGTAAATAAATAGATAACATCTATCCACATAGAAAAGGTTGTCCAAGGCCATACGATCTGAGTCTTAATAGCTGTGTTAAATTCAGCACAGAAATATTGCTTCCCACATGCTTATATAGTTACATTAGAGTCATTTATTATTTTTTATGTTTTATTTAAACTTTATCTACCATTCAATGTCATCTACCATTTAATGTCATCTACCGTTCAACGTCATCTACCATTCAATGTCATCTACCATTCATGGTCATCTACCATTCAATGTCATCTACCATTCAATGTCATCTACCATTCAATGTCATCTACCGTTCAATGTCATCTACCGTTCAATGTCATCTATCGTTCAACGTCATCTACCATTCAACGTCATCTACCGTTCAACGTCATCTACCATTCAATGTCATCTACCATGCAATGTCATCTACCGTTCAATGTCATCTACCATTCAATGTCATCTACCATTCAATGTCATCTACCATTCAATGTCATCTACCATTCAATGTCATCTACCATTCAATGTCATCTACCATTCAATGTCATCTACCGTTCAATGTCTGTTGTCAAGATGTCCTGTTCACTTATCTCCAGGGGGTTTTGTCTCTTGCCTCCCAACAATAAACATGTGTTTTATTTCATTTGTGTCATTGTTTCGCTCAGCGGGGAATGGTCCAAACGGAGACAAATGAAGAGACCCTCCCTCCCCACGACAGCAATTATTTACTGACTGTCGTCATTAGTCTTTCATGACCAACAGGACATTCAGAGAAGTCATATTTACCCTGCAGCCGTTAATAAAATCACAGATGGAACTGGAACCTAGAATCAACGAAACGCACCGCCTGCCTTTGTTCCCCTCCCTGCTAAAACAGCCTGCTGTCCCCCTCCCTGCTAAAACAGCCTGCAGTCGTCCCCTCCCTGCTAAAACAGCCTGCTGTTCCCCTCCCTGCTAAAACAGCCTGCTGTTCCCCTCCCTGCTAAAACAGCCTGCTGTCGTTCCCCTCCCTGCTAAAACAGCCTTCTGTCGTTCCCCTCCCTGATAAAATAGCCTGCTGTTCCCCTCCCTGATAAAACAGCCTGCTGTTCCCCTCCCTGATAAAACAGCCTGCTGTTCCCCTCCCTGATAAAACTATCTGTTGTTCCCCTCCCTGATAAAACAGCCTGCTGTTCCCCTCCCTGATAAAACTGTCTGTTGTTCCCCTCCCTGATAAAACAGCCTGCTGTTCCCCTCCCTGATAAAACTGTCTGTTGTTCCCCTCCCTGATAAAACAGCCTGCTGTTCCCCTCCCTGATAAAACAGCCTGCTGTTCCCCTCCCTGATAAAACAGCCTGCTGTTCCCCTCCCTGATAAAACTGTCTGTCGTTCCCCTCCCTGATAAAACAGCCTGCTGTTCCCCTCCCTGATAAAACAGCCTGCTGTTCCCCTCTCTGATAAAACAGCCTGCTGTTACCCTCCCTGATAAAACAGTCTGCTGTTCCCCTCCCTGATAAAACAGCCTGCTGTTCCCCTCCCTGATAAAACAGCCTGCTGTTACCCTCCCTGATAAAACAGCCTTCTGTCGTTCCCCTCCCTGATAAAACAGCCTGCTGTTCCCCTCCCTGATAAAACAGCCTGCTGTTACCCTCCCTGATAAAACAGCCTTCTGTCGTTACCCTCCCTGCTAAAACAGCATTCTGTCGTTCCCCTGCCTGATAAAACAGCCTGTTGTTCCCCTCCCTGATAAAACAGCCTGCTGTTCCCCTCCCTGATAAAACAGCCTGCTGTGGTTCCCCTCCCTGATAAAACAGCCTGCTGTTCCCCTCCCTGATAAAACAGCCTGCTGTGGTTCCCCTCCCTGCTAAAACAGCCTGCTGTTCCCCTCCCTGCTAAAACAGCCTTCTGTCGTTCCCCTCCCTGCTAAAACAGCCTTCTGTCGTTCCCCTCCCTGATAAAATAGCCTGCTGTTCCCCTCCCTGATAAAACAGCCTGCTGTTCCCCTCCCTGATAAAACAGCCTGCTGTTCCCCTTCCTGATAAAACTATCTGTTGTTCCCCTCCCTGATAAAACAGCCTGCTGTTCCCCTCCCTGATAAAACTGTCTGTTGTTCCCCTCCCTGATAAAACAGCCTGCTGTTCCCCTCCCTGATAAAACTATCTGTTGTTCCCCTCCCTGATAAAACAGCCTGCTGTTCCCCTCCCTGATAAAACAGCCTGCTGTTCCCCTCCCTGATAAAACAGCCTGCTGTTCCCCTCCCTGATAAAACTGTCTGTCGTTCCCCTCCCTGATAAAACAGCCTGCTGTTCCCCTCCCTGATAAAACAGCCTGCTGTTCCCCTCTCTGATAAAACAGCCTGCTGTTACCCTCCCTGATAAAACAGTCTGCTGTTCCCCTCCCTGATAAAACAGCCTGCTGTTCCCCTCCCTGATAAAACAGCCTGCTGTTACCCTCCCTGATAAAACAGCCTTCTGTCGTTCCCCTCCCTGATAAAACAGCCTGCTGTTCCCCTCCCTGATAAAACAGCCTGCTGTTACCCTCCCTGATAAAACAGCCTTCTGTCGTTACCCTCCCTGCTAAAACAGCATTCTGTCGTTCCCCTGCCTGATAAAACAGCCTGTTGTTCCCCTCCCTGATAAAACAGCCTGCTGTTCCCCTCCCTGATAAAACAGCCTGCTGTGGTTCCCCTCCCTGATAAAACAGCCTGCTGTTCCCCTCCCTGATAAAACAGCCTGCTGTGGTTCCCCTCCCTGCTAAAACAGCCTGCTGTTCCCCTCCCTGATAAAACAGCCTGCTGTTGTTCCCCTCCCTGCTAAAACAGCCTTCTGTCGTTCCCCTCCCTGATAAAATAGCCTGCTGTTCCCCTCCCTGATAAAACAGTCTGCTGTTCCCCTCCCTGATAAAATAGCCTGCTGTTCCCCTCCCTGATAAAACAGCCTGCTGTTCCCCTCCCTGATAAAACAGCCTGCGGTTCCCCTCCCTGATAAAACTATCTGCTGTTCCCCTCCCTGATAAAACAGCCTGCTGTTCCCCTCCCTGATAAAACAGTCTGTTGTTCCCCTCCCTGATAAAACAGCCTGCTGTTCCCCTCCCTGATAAAACAGCCTGCTGTTCCCCTCCCTGATAAAACAGCCTGCTGGTACCCTCCCTGATAAAACAGCCTGTTGTTCCCCTCCCTGCTAAAACAGCCTGTTGTTCCCCTCCCTGATAAAACAGTCTGCTGTTCCCCTCCCTGATAAAACAGCCTGTTGTTCCCCTCCCTGCTAAAACAGCCTGTTGTTCCCCTCCCTGATAAAACAGCCTGCTGTTCCCCTCCCTGATAAAACAGCCTGTTGTTCCCCTCCCTGATAAAACAGCCTGTTGTTCCCCTCCCTGATAAAACAGCCTGTTGTTCCCCTCCCTGCTAAAACAGCCTGTTGTTCCCCTCCCTGATAAAACAGCCTGCTGTTCCCCTCCCTGATAAAACAGCCTGCTGTTCCCCTCCCTGATAAAACAGCCTGTTGTTCCCCTCCCTGATAAAACAGCCTGCTGTTCCCCTCCCTGATAAAACAGCCTGCTGTTCCCTTCCCTGATAAAACTGTCTGTTGTTCCCCTCCCTGATAAAACAGCCTGCTGTTACCCTCCCTGATAAAACAGCCTGTTGTTCCCCTCCCTGCTAAAACAGCCTGTTGTTCCCCTCCCTGATAAAACAGCCTGTTGTGCCCCTCCCTGATAAAACAGTCTGTCGTTCCCCTCCCTGATAAAACAGCCTGCTGTTCCCCTCCCTGATAAAACAGTCTGTCTTTCCCCTCCCTGATAAAACAGTCTGCTGTTCCCCTCCCTGATAAAACAGCCTGCTGTTACCCTCCCTGATAAAACAGCCTGTTGTTCCCCTCCCTGCTAAAACAGCCTGTTGTTCCCCTCCCTGATAAAACAGTCTGTCGTTCCCCTCCCTGATAAAACAGCCTGCTGTTCCCCTCCCTGATAAAACAGCCTGTTGTTCCCCTCCCTACTAAAACTATCTGCTGTTCCCCTCCCTGATAAAACTATCTGCTGTTCCCCTCCCTGCTAAAACTATCTGCTGTTCCCCTCCCTGCTAAAACTATCTGCTGTTCCCCTCCCTGATAAAACTATCTGCTGTTCCCCTCCCTGATAAAACTGTCTGTTGTTCCCCTCCCTGATAAAACAGCCTGCTGTTCCCCTCCCTGATAAAACAGCCTGCTGTTCCCCTCCCTGATAAAACAGCCTGCTGTTCCCCTCCCTGATAAAACAGTCTGTCGTTCCCCTCCCTGATAAAACAGCCTGCTGTTCCCCTCCCTGATAAAACTATCTGCTGTTCCCCTCCCTGATAAAACTATCTGCTGTTCCCCTCCCTGATAAAACAGTCTGCTGTTCCCCTCCCTGATAAAACAGCCTGCTGTTCCCCTCCCTGATAAAACAGCCTGCTGTTCCCCTCCCTGATAAAACTAGCTGCTGTTCCCCTCCCTGATAAAACAGCATGCTGTTCCCCTCCCTGATAAAACAGTCTGTCGTTCGCCTCCCTGATAAAACAGCCTGCTGTTCCCCTCCCTGATAAAACAGCCTGCTGTTCCCCTCCCTGATAAAACTATCTGCTGTTCCCCTCCCTGATAAAACTATCTGCTGTTCCCCTCCCTGATAAAACAGTCTGCTGTTCCCCTCCCTGATAAAACTATCTGCTGTTCCCCTCCCTGATAAAACAGCTGTGAGCTCCATCTGAAAACAGTGAAAAGTCAAGACTCTCCTGATGGGCATGGGGTATGTGAAACACCACACACACACACACACACACACACACACACACACACACACACACACACACACACACACAGGACACATACACACATATCCTGACTGGATCCTATGTGACTGACTCAGCCATCCTGACTGGATCCCATATGGCTGACTTAGCCATCCTGACTGGATCCCATATGACTGACTCAGCTATCCTGACTGGATCCCATATGACTGACTCAGCTATCCTGACTGGATCCCATATGACTGACTCAGCCATCCTGACTGGATCCCATATGGCTGACTCAGCCATCCTGACTGGATCCCATATGACTGACTCAGCTATCCTGACTGGATCACATATGACTGACTTAGCTATCCTGACTGGATCCCATATGACTGGATCCCATATGGCTGACTCAGCCATCCTGACTGGATCCCATATGGCTGACTCAGCTATCCTGACTGGATCACATATGACTGACTCAGCTATCCTGACTGGATCACATATGACTGGATCCCATATGACTGACTCAGCTATCCTGACTGGATCCCATATGGCTGACTCAGCTATCCTGACTGGATCACATATGACTGGATCCCATGTGACTGGATCCCATGTGACTGACTCAGCTATCCTGACTGGATCCCATATGACTGACTCAGCTATCCTGACTGGATCCCATATGACTGACTCAGCTATCCTGACTGGATCCCATATGACTGGATCCCATATGACTGACTCAGCTATCCTGACTGGATCCCATATGGCTGACTCAGCTATCCTGGCTGGATCACATATGACTGGATCCCATGTGACTGACTCAGCTATCCTGACTGGATCCCATATGACTGACTCAGCTATCCTGACTGGATCCCATATGACTGACTCAGCTATCCTGACTGGATCCCATATGACTGACTCAGCTATCCTGACTGGATCCCATATGGCTGACTCAGCTATCCTGAATGGATCCCATATGGCTGACTCAGCTATCCTGACTGGATCCCATATGGCTGACTCAGCTATCCTGACTGGTTCCCATATGGCTGACTCAGCTATCCTGACTGGATCCCATATGGCTGACTCAGCTATCCTGACTGGATCACATATGACTGACTCAGCTATCCTGACTGGATCCCATATGACTGACTCAGCTATCCTGACTGGATCCCATATGACTGACTCAGCCATCCTGCCTGTTTGTCTGCCCTGAATCAGGTTTACAACCATAGAAGAACCCATTGTGTTTTAACAGGATTAAACTGTATATCCCACGGTTGCCCCCACTTTGATGGTGTGACGTCCCAAATAGCACCCTATTCCCTATATAGGGCACTACTTTTGACCAGGGCCTTTGGCCCATAATAGGGAATAGGGTGCCATTTGAGACGCAAACGTGGTGTTTCTGTGGGGGAACCCTGGGTGGTCAACCACAAACCTCTGGTAGAGCAGCAGACGGAGTTTACCAACGTCCCCCGACATACTGAAGCCCTGGCTGTCTGCAACAAAAGGGAGTTATCAACTCATTACCTGCTGGTGATTACATGTAATTATGTAGTTAAGTTCTGGTGAATAGATGTAATGACGTTATTAGTGGTTAAGCAGAGAGGGTCTGAAGAAGGGAAGGAAAGAGCACTAGAGGGGATGCTTTGATTGTGGAGCACCAGGCCAGATCAGCCCGACCACCCGTAACGTTGGGAGGGAGAAGTCAATGGGATTTACCATGGCTGCCCCAGGGCAGGAGTGTCTGGAAAGAGTCAAGACGCTTTGCTTATGCTCCACAATGACAGGTTAATTAGTGACACCACAATGACAGGTTAATTAGTGACTCCACAATGACAAGTTAATTAGTGACTCCACAATGACAGGTTAATTAGTGACTCCACAATGGCAGGTTAATTAGTGACTCCACAATGACAGGTTAATTAGTGACTCCTCAATGGCATGTCAATTAGTGACTTCACAATGACAGGTTAATTAGTGACTTCACAATGACAGGTTAATTAGTGACTCCACAATGACAGGTTAATTAGTGACTCCACAATGACAGGTTAATTAGTGACTCCACAATGGTAGGTTAATTAGTGACTCCACAATGGCATGTCAATTAGTGACTTCACAATGACAGGTTAATTAGTGACTCCACAATGACAGGTTAATTAGTGACTCCACGATGGTAGGTTAATTAGTGACTCCACAATGGTAGGTTAATTAGTGACTCCACAATGGCAGGTCAATTAGTGACTCCACAATGACAGGTTAATTAGTGACTCCACAATGACAGGTTAATTAGTGACTCCACAATGGCAGGTCAATTTGTGACTCCACAATGGTAGGTTAATTAGTGACTCCACAATGGCAGGTCAATTAGTGACTCCACAATGACAGGTCAATTATTGACTCCACAATGGTAGGTTAATTAGTGACTCCACAATGACAGGTTAATTAGTGACTCCACGATGACAGGTAAATTTGTGGCTCCACAATGGTAGGTACATTTGTGACTCCACAATGGTAGGTCAATTAGTGACTCCATAATGGCAGGTCAATAGTGTGGTTATATATGATTACTAGCAGGGATGCTCCCTACAGGATGACAAATGACAGTAAAGACACTGACATGATGGATCAACCCTGAAAAACAGGATTTATAAAAAGGTACAGTATATTGGTAATGAGATTGCAGTTTCCCCTTTTTCCACTGGGTAAACCACTTGGGATAGTTTTCCAAATATATCCGATTGCCCCAGTCAGGATCACTGGGGTTTGCCAGCAATCAGCTACTCTGTTGATTGAAAAGAATATGGCATTTATAAAGAAAACATTATGTCATAACACTGAGGAAAATACACAGCATGAGAGGCTGATCAGACTCAGACCTGGGTTCAAATACTATTTGTTACCCTTTCACATACTTTATCTGGGCTTGATTGAGCTGGCCTGGCACAATGGGACTAATGGAATAGTCACAACACTGCAAACCACACCCGCCTGGCACTCCTGGCAAACTAAAGCAAACGTTACACGTGTTTGAAATATTTCAAGTAGTACTTGAACCCTGCAGGTCTCGACTGGACAGTCTTCCACCACCTGTATTTACTTTCTACAGCCAATACTGGGCATTGGAGATCATTGTGCCACAAATCAAATGAATGAACATTGTAAGTAATTCCGTGTTTGACTGTTGATGAATGGCTGTAGGACAGGAAGTCAATGCACACCGTCTTGTGAGCTTTTTAATTCATGTGCTGCTGCCAACATTATGTCTGGAAGAACCTGGGTATGGAACAAGAGTTTGTCAAAGAGGATTAATTGAATGTATTCACAATGATGTTCGAGGGTCTAAATGATTGTCCAATGATTTCTAGATAGTAGTAGTAGATATATTACAGGATACCACGCCAGAGTTCAACCAATTATTGACCTTTATTATTTGACCTTGAGGTATTGTTCTATCATCTCTGTGTGTGGTATATTGGAGGAAATGTTGTTTTAAATGTTGTGGACCTTACCAAGGAGAGCTCATAAACTCTGTAAACACTGCAGACGTTGTCTTGTGGCTTTCTCTGTATGTAGTCAGTTTGGAAAGGTCAGGGTTCACTATAAACCATGTGTTGGGTGGGGTTATCAGGGTTCACTATAAACTGTGTGCTGGGTGGGGTTGTCAGGGTTCACTATAAACCATGTGTTGGGTGGGGTTATCAGGGTTCACTATAAACCATGAGTTGGGTGGAGTTATCAGGGTTCACTATAAACCATGAGTTGGGTGGAGTTATCAGGGTTCTCTATAAACCATGAGTTGGGTGGAGTTATCAGGGTTCTCTATAAACCATGTGTGGGGTTATCAGAAAATGAAGAAAATGAAGAAACTGAAGATGTCTTGATTCCGTCTGTCTTCACACCCCAGATTTAATCGAAAGTCATGCGTCCTCCGAAACACAACCCAACCAAGCCGCACTGCTTCTTAACACAGCGCGCATCCAACCCGGAAGCCAGCCACACCAATGTGTCGGAGGAAACACTGGGCACCTGGCGACCTTGGTTAGCATGCACTGCGCCCGGCCCGCCACAGGAGTCGCTGGTGCGCGATGAGACAAGGATATCCCTACTGGCCAAACCCTCCCTAACCCGGACGACGCTAGGCCAATTGTGCATCGCCCCATGGACCTCCCTGTCGCGGGTGGCTGTGACAGAGCCTGGGTTCTGTGACAGAGTCTCTGGGTTCGCGATGCAGTGCCCTAGACCACCGCGCCACCCGGGAGGCCCTAGCAGTTAATAATTTGGAATAAGAGTTTACCAACTTTGCACAACTATTAGGGCAACATATATCCATAGTTTTTTGTCAAAATTGCTCAAACTCAGTAAATTTGGTTGGGAATCATTGATATGGAAAACAGTATTCAAACCTCGTCTCTCATTTTCTAGAAGATATAAGTCAGGACTGAGACTGAGACACCTCAGGCACACTTAACACTGCTTGGAAAGCCATTCTGGTGTGTCTTTGGCATTAAAATGTGTGTAATTGTCCGGCTGAAAAATCAAACTATTATTTTGAAAATGTAGAGTAGGTTGTGAAGATATATATATATTTTTTTAACAATCCCTTTTCAGATACAATTGTAGCCCTTTCCTGCAGTCACATGACCTAGTGGCCTCATGGGTGTTTCTATGTCAAATGGTTTTGTGATATTTCAGTCTTCTGTGATGTACTGTATATAAAGTGTAATATTTGGATGCAAACTCAAAATGTAAAACATTTCAACTCTATTTCTGACATTGTACAGGTGTCTTATTTTATTTAAGCACATAACCATGTGTGTGAGGTGTATACTTTTGTTTCAAAGTAGATTTGTTTAAGACTACCAAGAAACACTGTGTGTGATCCTGATTTAGCCCACTGCAGTAAAAGGTTATGGTGGCATAACGTGAAGACTGTACAGGGGGGGTGTAGACTTTCACTAGCGACTGTATGTAGAAGATGGAGGAGTGGACTTCAATTAATGAACTACATCTTTGAGATTTATTTTCCCAAGCTTTCCATGCATTATTTAACTCAGGTATATCACAAGGGACTAATAAATAAATATATTTCTACTCAAAATGGCTGTGGACACTGGAGGAACGGCTGGTAGAAAAGAGAAAATGGCTGTGGAAACTGGAGGAATGGCTGGTAGAACAGAGAAAATGGCTGTGGAAACTGGAGGAATGGCTGGTAGAACAGAGAAAATGGCTGTGGAAACTGGAGGAACGGCTGGTAGAACAGAGAAAATGGCTGTGGAAACTGGAGGAACGGCTGGTAGAACAGAGAAAATGGCTGTGGAAACTGGAGGAACGGCTTATAGAACAGAGAAAATGGCTGTGGGAACTGGAGGAACGGCTGGTAGAACAGAGAAAATGGCTGTGGAAACTGGAGGAACGGCTGGTAGAACAGAGAAAATGGCTGTGGGAACTGGAGGAACGGCTGGTAGAAAAGAGAAAAGCCAATGCAGGAAGGACATATTGACGCTCGAGTTCCTCTAAAACAAACAATGAATAAATAAATACAAGCAATGGGATTTCCTCCTCCCTAAACCAAGATCTGGTTAAAAAAGGGCTTAGTGTCCAATCTGGGGCTGATACAGTAGATGTCAGGCAGACAGCCTACAGTACTCAGTTAAATACAAATCAAAATGAAAGTACTCAGACCATACTGAAGAAAAATACATCTCCACTGGAAAGGACTGTGTGTTTTCTTGCATTGGTGACAACGGCAATCAGAGGAAAAGGCAAGAATCAACCCCTATCTGAAACATGTCTCTGTACTCTTTTCAAGTCTGAAAGTAACTTCCCATTCGTCCATTTGGTTGCGTTTTTGATTGAGGACGCAACAAAGGCCCTTCTGACATGGCTGTGCTCTGGTGATTTACTGGTCCCCAGGGACACTGCCATTCCGCTCAGCTCCAGATGCTTTATAAACAAGGGGACTTCCTGTGATTCTGGAGACTACGTATCAAATGGCACCCTATTCTCTATATAGTGCACTACTTGTGACCAGAGTCATATGACCAGAGCCCTAAAGTAGTGCACTTTATAGGGAAATAGGGTGCCATTTTGAAATTCAGCCTGACTGGAGCTCCTTGCACATGTCAAGCAAAGCACTCGCCTCAGTCAGCCCTCAGTCCCACTTCCCTCAGTCAGCCCTCAGTCCCACTTCCCTCAGTCAGCCCTCAGTCCCACTTCCCTCAGTCAGCCCTCAGTCAGCCCTCAGTCCCACTTCCCTCAGTCAGCCCTCAGTCCCACTTCCCTCAGTCAGCCCTCAGTCCCACTTCCCTCAGTCAACCCTCAGTCCCACTTCCAGCCCTGAAAACTGCCTGGCGCAGTCTCTGAAGGGTGGGAGGGCTTGGAGGGCCCTGGTTTTATAGTGTTGTAGTGGTTCACAGCAGCACTGTGCAGCCTGGCTGCTGAGTCTTCCCAATAGTACTGCTTGGATTATCTTGTCACCGAGCAACATCTGTTAAGAGTGTTTACGCTGTACATCCGACATGAAAAGACAAGCCCCTCTAAAGAGTTATTTGCTTCAGAACACAGTGATTTAAGACTACTCTGAGCCTTTTAGCGGATATGTTTTAAATCATTGTTTAAACGCGTAAAGGAAATGAACACGTTGAAAGTGCTGTGTTGAAGTGACTTTGATTCACGAATAGTTGAACTCTCTGGATAACCTTGAAAACATTAAAACAAACTATGATGTATTGTACATCTACAGTCTCTGCCAATGTCAAAAATAAGTTTTGTGCCTCTAAATCCAACTATGGCCTTTCATTCATTATCAGTAGTTTAGTGTCTTAGACTCCGTAGAGCCTCAGAGATACTGTAGAGAACAGAACACCTATCCTGTACCTCAGAGATAATGTAGAGAACAGAACACTTATACTGTACCTCAGAGATAATGTAGGGTACAGAACACCTATTCTGTACCTCAGAGATAATGTAGAGAACAGAACACCTATCCTGTACCTCAGAGATAATGTAGAGAACAGAACATCTATCCTGTACCTCAGAGATACTGTAGAGAACACAACACCTATTCTGTACCTCAGAGATAATGTAGAGAACACAACACCTATCCTGTACCTCAGAGATCTCCACTCACATTCTCACATCCTTTACATCTGAAGTCCACAGGCGAAGCTGGACACTGAAGTACTTTCTCAGATGCTTCGTGTGTCTGAGTGCTACTGGCCTGGCGTTATTTATGTCATTCTCTGTTCATTTAGGAGTGTTGGGAGACACACTGCTGTATCAGCCTCGCCTTAAAACTAAACTGTTCTTCCATCTAGGTAAGGAGTCATTCTGATAGGTTTAACATGGCTGTAGTGCCCTCCCAGCCTGCCTGGGTGGATGGACGATGGATGGACGATGGATGGATGGATGGATGGATGGATGGATGGATGGATGGATGGATGGATGGATGGATGGACGATGGATGGACGATGGATGGATGGATCCTCATGCTGTTTGTTCTGGGTTGTTAAATACAGACGGTAAGGCATTTTTTGTCTTATTCAAAACTGCTGTCAAGTCTACATAGTTTTGGTCGTTAAGATGAGCAGACATTGGGGAAGTGAAATGTGCCTTCGTTTTTTGTAATTTTTTTGTAAATGTTAGTTACAAAATTTGGTGCCTGTCCTCCGTCTCCCTCAGACTACAGCAACATAGTGGAGAAAATCGCTTTGATGATAAAGAAGAAGATGTACAAGAGACATACAATGTAGGTGCTCCAGTACACTCTTCAGATATTGGCTCCCTGTAACCTTTAAAAACCATTGAATTAACAAAGTGTTGTCTAACAAAGCCTAACATCAATCTGCTTAAGTAACGAGACGCCAATCCAACTGATCGGAAAAGACGTCTCTGGCTACTGTAGAGGCTGAGATGATGGAAAATGCAACAAGACTATATAACTATAACTATTGCCCTCCAAGACTGTATAACTATTGCCCTCCAAGACTATACAACTATTGCCCTCCAAGACTATACAACTATTTCCCTCCAAGACTATACAACTATTGCCCTCCAAGACTGTATAACTATTGCCCTCCAAGACTATACAACTCTTGCCCTCCAAGACTATATAACTATTGCCCTCCAAGACTATGCAACTATTGCCCTCCAAGACTATACAACTATTGCCCTCCAAGACTATATAACTATTGCCCTCCAAGACTATATAACTATTGCCCTCCAAGACTATATAACTATTGCCCTCCAAGACTATATAACTATTGCCCTCCAAGACTATATAACTATTGCCCTCCAAGACTGTATAACTATTGCCCTCCAAGACTATACAACTATTGCCCTCCAAGACTATACAACTATTTCCCTCCAAGACTATACAACTATTGCCCTCCAAGACTATATAACTATTGCCCTCCAAGACTATATAACTATTGCCCTCCAAGACTATATAACTATTGCCCTCCAGGACTATACAACTATTGCCCTCCAAGACTATATAACTATTGCCCTCCAAGACTGTATAACTATTGCCCTCCAAGACTATACAACTATTGCCCTCCAAGACTATATAACTATTGCCCTCCAAGACTATATAACTATTGCCCTCCAAGACTATACAACTATTGCCCTCCAAGACTATATAACTATTGCCCTCCAAGACTATATAACTATTGCCCTCCAAGACTATACAACTATTTTCCTCCAAGACTAGACAACTATTGCCCTCCAAGACTATATAACTATTGCCCTCTAAGACTATATAACTATTGCCCTCCAAGACTATATAACTATTGCCCTCCAAGACTATATAACTATTGCCCTCCAAGACTATATAACTATTGCCCTCCAAGACTATATAACTATTGCCCTCCAAGACTATATAACTATTGCCCTCCAAGACTATACAACTATTGCCCTCCAAGACTATACAACTATTGCCCTCCAAGACTGTATAACTATTGCCCTCCAGGACTATATAACTATTGCCCTCCAAGACTATATAACTATTGCCCTCCAAGACTATACAACTATTGCCCTCCAAGACTATATAACTATTGCCCTCCAAGACTATATAACTATTGCCCTCCAAGACTATATAACTATTGCCCTCCAAGACTATATAACTATTGCCCTCCAAGACTATACAACTATTGCCCTCCAAGACTATACAACTATTGCCCTCCAAGACTATATAACTATTGCCCTCCAAGACTATACAACTATTGCCCTCCAAGACTATACAACTATTGCCCTCCAAGACTGTATAACTATTGCCCTCCAAGACTATACAACTATTGCCCTCCAAGACTATACAACTATTGCCCTCCAAGACTATACAACTATTGCCCTCCAAGACTATATAACTATTGCCCTCCAAGACTATATAACTATTGCCCTCCAAGACTATACAACTATTGCCCTCCAAGACTATACAACTATTGCCCTCCAAGACTATACAACTATTGCCCTCCAAGACTATATAACTATTGCCCTCCAAGACTATATAACTATTGCCCTCCAAGACTATACAACTATTGCCCTCCAAGACTATACAACTATTGCCCTCCAAGACTATATAACTATTGCCCTCCAAGACTATACAACTATTGCCCTCCAAGACTATACAACTATTGCTCTCCAAGACTATATAACTATTGCCCTCCAAGACTATATAACTATTGCCCTCCAAGACTATATAACTATTGCCCTCCAAGACTATATAACTAGTCTCCACCTCGGCTCTAGCTGATGAGTCCACTCTGACTCTAGCTGACGAGTCCACCCTGACTCTAGCTGACGAGTCCACCCTGACTCTAGCTGACTCTAGCTGATGAGTCCACCCTGACTCTAGCTGACGAGTCCACCCTGACTCTAGCTGACTCTAGCTGACGAGTCCACCCTGACTCTAGCTGACGAGTCCACCCTGACTCTAGCTGATGAGTCCACCCTGACTCTAGCTGATGAGTCCACCCTGACTCTAGCTGACTCTAGCTGACGAGTCCACCCTGACTCTAGCTGACTCTAGCTGACTCTAGCTGACGAGTCCACCCTGACTCTAGCTGATGAGTCCACCCTGACTCTAGCTGATGAGTCCACCCTGACTCTAGCTGACTCTAGCTGATGAGTCCACCCTGACTCTAGCTGACTCAAGCTGACGAGTCCAGTCCAGTTTCAGAAGCATATTTAAAATTCCTTCAAGACCGAAGGTCACCCCAAATGTACTGTCCATCTGATCTTTGACAACACTAGACTGAACTGGCTTGTACTTTAAAGGCTTTACAGACAGACTGTACCTGATTAATATATCTCTAGTATCTAGAATGGCTCTCGTCGTTATGACCCTGGCTTTACAGACAGACTGTACCTGATTAATATATCTCTAGTATCTAGAATGGCTCTCGTCGTTATGACCCTGGCTTTACAGACAGACTGTACCTGTCATACGGAATGTCCATATCACCTCTGACACCACTTGTGTCTGGTGGGCTGTATTTTAAAGGCTTGGGCTGTGCTAACCGATTAAGATTAAAATAACTAGTGTTTAGATGTGGCTGTAGTATCTACAGTAGTACGGTGCTCAGTATCATGACACTTGCAGTGCAGTCCAGTCATAAGAACTCTTCAGAATAATTTAAAGCCTTTAAAACTGAACGGTCACTCTTGGCTGTACTTTCAGATCACCTCAGACTGTCCATGTCGACTCTGACACACCTTGGCACAGAGCCAACTGTACAGTAATTAAAAGGCTTTAAAAACAGTCTGAGATAATAGTTACAATGATAAAACGTCTCTCACGCCGCCGATGAGATTCAAACTGTCAGAAAGAACAAATGGTTTGAATCCCAGCAGCCTGATCTAGGACAGGCTGCAGCAGTTACCATCACAACCACCACATCACAGACGGACAGCATCCGACCTCCATGACTGACTTTAATTCTCTAGCGAACTTAAACAATGTCCTTAAATACTTATTTACACAGAGAATAAAGTGACCATATCAAAGGTCTTGATGAATGTCTTTTTAGACCGGTCTCTGTAAACACAGCCATTAATGGAAGGACTAATAGTGACTGATTGTCTTTCTGGCAGAGGGAAAGTAGAAACAGATGTAGACTTACAGATGGAACATCTCATTGGAATTAATGGACAGTCAAGAGGAGACATCCGGCAGGGTTTCAGGCAGTTGCAGAGAGAGATACAAGTAGCTAACGCTAACGCTAATGCTCTTTCTTTCATGCAGGGTTGTGTCAGGAGAGTAGCATTCATAGAGCACATGGTAGACCTGCAGGGTGGTGTCGGGAGAGGAGCATTCACAGAGCACATGGTAGACCTACAGGGTGGTGTCGGGAGAGGAGCATTCATAGAGCTCATGGTAGACCTACAGGGTGGTGTCGGGAGAGGAGCATTCACAGAGCACATGGTAGACCTGCAGGGTGGTGTGGGGAGATTAACAATCACAGAGCACATGGTAGACCTGCAGGGTGGTGTGGGGAGAGGAGCATTCACAGAGCACATGGTAGACCTACAGGGTGGTGTGGGGAGAGGAGCATTCACAGAGCACATGGTAGACCTACAGGGTGGTGTTGGGAGAGGAGCATTCATAGAGCTCATGGTAGACCTACAGGGTGGTGTCGGGAGAGGAGCATTCACAGAGCACATGGTAGAACTACAGGGTGGTGTGGGGAGATTAACAATCACAGAGCACATGGTAGACCTGCAGGGTGTGTGGGGAGAGTAACAATCACAGAGCACATGGTAGACCTGCAGGGTGGTGTGGGGAGAGTAACATTCACAGAGCACATGGTAGACCTGCAGGGTGGTGTGGGGAGAGTAGCATTCACAGAGCACATGGTAGACCTGCAGGGTTGTATTTGTAATGGGTGATAACCTGACCAACAGGAGTTTACATTACAAATCTGAACAAACGCATTAAAACCAGCAGTTGGA
Source organism: Oncorhynchus clarkii lewisi (assembly GCF_045791955.1). Classification (NCBI taxonomy): domain Eukaryota; kingdom Metazoa; phylum Chordata; class Actinopteri; order Salmoniformes; family Salmonidae; genus Oncorhynchus; species Oncorhynchus clarkii. Next base: position 16,910 of record NW_027257976.1, on the reverse strand, counting down.
AAAGGAGTACTTTAAACAGACAGTAAGAGGTTGTGCAATGCTTGCCTGATTTGATTTCATTTCCAGATGTGAATCCGTTTTGTTGAAATCCCTTCCAATTAGAGCTCAGTCACCACGACCAAACATACTACTCAATCCATTTGTATTGGCGTGGTCCAAAGGTATTGAAAGGTTGATAGCCTTTCACTTCATACAGAAGGTTATGACATCATAGAGGCAGACACACCCCAGAATTCACATTTCCCTCCCTGATCTGAGTGTACTCGTGTAAAATGTACATGTGCCAGCAAATGCAGCTGTCAGTCAGGACCCAAAACAACGACAACAGGAGAGGGTTTTATTGCATATCCAACTTATTGGGAGCACCAAGTAGTGAGCGTACATTTGATTTTGTTAAACAAGACCACATAACCACAGATAAACCAGGAAGCCAGGAATATGTCTGGCAAACAAATGTCCCTCATGTTTGGGATATTTGATGATTGTTCGTCATTGGTTATTGGATTTTTTTTTATGTGCCGTCATGTTTTTATGGATCTCTAGTGAGAGAATCCATGAGAATCCAGCGTGTTTATATTCCCTATATAGTGCACGACTTTTGTCCAGGGCCCATAGGAGCCTGGTCTAAAGTAGTGCACTATGTAGGGAATAGGGTGCCATTTAGAATCTCATTCATAAACTACTTTCAAATATCCAAGCTGAACTAAATATGAGACGTCCTCCTCCCCATCTTACTCCTCCTCCCCTTCCTCACCCACCACGCCACCTTTTCCTTCTCCTCCTCCCCTCCTCCACCTCTCTCTCCTCCTCCCCTCCTCCAGCTCTCTCTCTACCACCCCCTTCTCCACCTCCTCCTCCCCTCCTCCAGCTCTCTCTCCTCCTCCTCTCCTCCAGCTCTCTCTCCACCACCCCTTTCTCCACCTCTCTCTCTACCACCCCCTTCTCCACCTCTCTCTCCACCACCCTCTCCTCCACCTCTCTCTCCACCACCCCCTCCTCCAGCTCTCTCTCCACCACCCCCTCCTCCAGCTCTCTCTCCACCACCCCCTTCTCCACCTCCTCCTCCCCTCCTCCAGCTCTCTCTCCACCACCCCCTTCTCCACCTCCTCCTTAACCTCCCCCTCGTCTTCCTCTAGCATTACGAGGGAGTGCATGACATCAGCTGAGCGGTGCTAACAGAGGTCCATTCAGGTTGCTGGGATGCTAGTTTGCTCAGTGGACCTGTAACAGGCACACCCATTCACTAACAGCTGTTTATATGCACAACCTCTACTACCACCTGAGTGAACCAGCCAGGTCTGAATCCCAAATGGCACCCTATTTTCTATATTTATTTAATGTCATCTTTATTTAACTAGGCAAGTCCGTTAAGAACACATTTTTAATTACCATGACGGCCTACCCCGGCCAAACCCTCCCCTAACCCGGACGACGCTGGGCCAATTGTGCGCTGCCCTATGGGACTCCCGATCACGGACGGTTTGTGATACAGCCCAGTATCGAACCAGGGTCTGTAGTGACGCCTCTAGCACTGTGATGCAGTGCTAACATTGGGATGAATCCCACTAGTGAAGCCAGAAGTCTAACATTGGGATGAATCCCACTACTGAAGCCAGAAGTCAAACATTGGGATGAATCCCACTACTGAAGCCAGAAGTCTAACATTGGGATGAATCCCACTACTGAAGCCAGAAGTCTAACATTGGGATGAATCCAACTACTGAAGCCAGAGGTTTAACATTGGGACAAATGACCTGAATGAGTATGGTTGTCTCATGCAGTACACCTTTATAATCGTCCTCCTCCTCAGCACCAGCCAACATTCCCGCTCATGAACATGTCCTAATGGGGTTTAATAGATATTACCTAGCTCCAGATGATAAGGTATAAGTAAAAGGTTTAATAGAGTTAGTGATTAAATAACAGGTGCTGAGGCTATGAGTAATCAGACCACCAGGTGAGTTCAGCTGTAAACTGACTTGATGTCACTGATACTACTTCTCTTGTAGTACTGCGGCTCTGACAAAAACCAGCGTAAATATATAACACGCTTTCAGTACTTCCAAAGGGCCAATAGCCTGCATTTAAATACAACATTATAAATACAGTAGTTTGTCTAAATAGTATTTGACAAAGACATGAGGCCACCATAAAGCCGAGCTACGGAAAGGAACCTAAGGGGATATTATGTCATCGCTGTAATGGCTGCTGGTTGTAAGAGCTGAAGGCTCGTGTCTGGAGGCTGTTAGACACGATGCTGTGACCTACAGTGCCTTGCGAAAGTATTCGGCCCCCTTGAACTTTGCTACCTTTTGCCACATTTCAGGCTTCAAACATAAAGATATAAAACTGTATTTTTTTGTGAAGAATCAACAACAAGTGGGACACAATCATGAAGTGGAACGACATTTATTGGATATTTCAAACTTTTTTAACAAATCAAAAACTGAAAAATTGGGCGTGCAAAATTATTCAGCCCCCTTAAGTTAATACTTTGTAGCGCCACCTTTTGCTGCGATTACAGCTGTAAGTCGCTTGGGGTATGTCTCTATCAGTTTTGCACATCCAGAGACTGAATTTTTTTCCCATTCCTCCTTGCAAAACAGCTCGAGCTCAGTGAGGTTGGATGGAGAGCATTTGTGAACAGCAGTTTTCAGTTCTTTCCACAGATTCTCGATTGGATTCAGGTCTGGACTTTGACTTGGCCATTCTAACACCTGGATATGTTTATTTTTGAACCATTCCATTGTAGATTTTGCTTTATGTTTTGGATCATTGTCTCGTTGGAAGACAAATCTCCGTCCCAGTCTCAGCCTGAAATGTGGCAAAAGGTCGCAAAGTTCAAGGGGGCCGAATACTTTCGCAAGGCACTGTACACTTCAGTCAGAATGAAAGGGCCTCAGAGAGGGGAGTGGGGGGTCTCGGTCTCTCTCTCTCTCTCTTTCTCTGCCGCTTTATTCTTCTCTCTCTCTCCCTCCCTCCTCCCCCTCTCTCCCTCTCCCTCCCTCCTCCCTCCTCCCCCTCTCTCCCTCCCTCATCCCTCTCCCTCCCCCTCTCTCCCTCTCTCCCTCCATCCTCCCCCTCTCTCCCTCTCTCTCCCTCCCTCCCCTCTCTCCCTCCCCTCTCTCCCTCCCTCCCTCCCTCTCCTCTCTCCCTCCCTCTCCTCTCTCCCTCCCTCCTCCCCTCTCTCCCTCCCCCTCCCTCCTCCCCCTCTCTCCCTCCCCCCCTCTCTCCCTCCTCTCTCTCTCCCCTCTCTCTCTCCCTCCTCACCCTCTCTCCCTACTCTCTCCCAGAACACTCCAGCTAATGTTGGGAAGGATGACGTCAGCGCTTGCAGGCATCAAACGCTTGGCAGTAGAGACAGAGAGAGACAGGCCAGGTTGTTGTAGGGCCTTACACTGTGCTTCTGTTGCCTGTTACAGGGGAAATGTTTGTGGGACATTAAGGAATACCCTATACTGCCAGCAAGAGGGCAGCGTAGAACCAACACATTTAGAGCTCCCGCCTTCAGAACAGATCTGGGTTCAAGTACTATTCGAAATAATTTCAAATTCTTTAACTGTCCTTACCCTGTCAGAGAGTACCAGGAGACCTATAGGATACTAAGTCCTTACCCTGTCAGAGAGTACCTGGAGACCTATAGGATACTAAGTCCTTACCCTGTCAAAGAGTACCAGGAGACCTATAGGATACTAAGTCCTTACCCTGTCAGATAGTACCAGGAGACCTATAGGATACTAAGTCCTTACCCTGTCAGAGAGTACCAGGAGAGGCTACTCCCAGGTAGCATAATCCCAGTATAAGGACACATTTCATCCACCTGCTCCTCTAATGCTATATGATCTGATCACCAGTCTCAGACAGTCAGATTTCATAACCGACTCCATCTGATCTACGCCCTGTTAACTCTCCTGCAGCGATCTGGGACCTCTGGAACCCAATGTTAACTCTCCTGCAGCGATCTGGAACCCAATGTTAGCTCTCCTGCAGCGATCTGGGACCTCTGGAACCCAATGTTAACTCTCCTGCAGCGACCTGGAACCCAATGTTAGCTCTCCTGCAGCGATCTGGAACCCAATGTTAACTCTCCTGCAGCGACCTGGAACCCAATGTTAGCTCTCCTGCAGCGATCTGGAACCCAATGTTAACTCTCCTGCAGCGATCTGGAACCCAATGTTAACTCTCCTGCAGCGATCTGGAACCCAATGTTAGCTCTCCTGCAGCGATCTGGAACCCAATGTTAACTCTCCTGCAGCGATCTAGGACCTCTGGGACCCAATGTTTACTCTCCTGCAGAGATCTGGAACCCAGTGTTAACTCTCCTGCAGAGATCTGGAACCCCTATAACATTGTATTCAAAGGAACATCTGTACAATGTATATAAAACGTTAGTTGACAACTCAACTCAATGTAAATCAAAGCTAGATGTTGAACTGACATCTGTGCCCAGTGGGTTATGGGATTAGTGAATTTATTAACTTGTATTACGTCATGGGAAGCTGCTGTGGGAGACTGTCAAGGATGATAACGGACAATATTGATATGAGTCTTGCTCCATGCCAGGTCTCTGTTATGCATTAGTATAGGGTCTAGGGAGAGAGAGAGGGGAGAGGTGGAACAGAGAGAGGGCAGAGAGGAGAGAGGACCTAGGGGAGCGAGACAGGACCACTAGCAGTATTGTTATGCGTTAGTATAGGAAGGGGAGAAAGTAAGCCAGTTTGGTCTGGTACAGCGTCCAGACAAAATAAATAGTGGGGGTTTGCCGTACCGGAAAAAAATCTGCCTATCACAATAATTAACACAAAATGTCAAGAATACTGTAGGCTATTACACCAGGTCCCCTATATAGTGCACTGCAATGAGATCTGGCCAAAAGTATTGGGGCAGTGATATTCAGGAAAAGGGAAGGAGTCTGGTCTAAAGTAGTGCACTATATAGGGAAGAGGTCTGGTCCATAGTAGTGCCCTATATAGGGAAGAGGTCTGGTCTATAGTAGTGCCCTATATAGGGAAGAGGTCTGGTCTAAAGTAGTGCCCTATATAGGGAAGAGGTCTGGTCTATAGTAGTGCACTATATAGGGAAGAGGTCTGGTCTATAGTAGTGCACTATATAGGGAAGAGGTCTGGTCTATAGTAGTGCCCTATATAGGGAAGAGGTCTGGTCTAAAGTAGTGCCCTATATAGGGAAGAGGTCTGGTCTAAAGTAGTGTCCTATATAGGGAAGAGGTCTGGTCTATAGTAGTGCCCTATATAGGGAAGAGGTCTGGTCTATAGTAGTGCCCTATACAGGGAAGAGGTCTGGTCTATAGTAGTGCCCTATATAGGGAAGAGGTCTGGTCTAAAGTAGTGCCCTATATAGGGAAGAGGTCTGGTCTGTAGTAGTGCCCTATATAGGGAAGAGGTCTGGTCTATAGTAGTGCCCTATACAGGGAAGAGGTCTGGTCTAAAGTAGTGCCCTATACAGGGAAGAGGTCTGGTCTATAGTAGTGCACTATATAGGGAAGAGGTCTGGTCTATAGTAGTGCCCTATATAGGGAAGAGGTCTGGTCTATAGTAGTGCCCTATACAGGGAAGAGGTCTGGTCTAAAGTAGTGCCCTATATAGGGAAGAGGTCTGGTCTATAGTAGTGCACTATATAGGGAAGAGGTCTGGTCCATAGTAGTGCCCTATATAGGGAGGAGGTCTGGTCTATAGTAGTGCCCTATATAGGGAAGAGGTCTGGTCTATAGTAGTGCCCTATATAGGGAAGAGGTCTGGTCTATAGTAGTGCCCTATATAGGGAAGAGGTCTGGTCTATAGTAGTGCCCTATATAGGGAAGAGGTCTGGTCTATAGTAGTGCCCTATACAGGGAAGAGGTCTGGTCTATAGTAGTGCACTATATATGGAAGAGGTCTGGTCTATAGTAGTGCCCTATATAGGGAAGAGGTCTGGTCTATAGTAGTGCACTATATAGGGAAGAGGTCTGGTCTATAGTAGTGCCCTATATAGGGAAGAGGTCTGGTCTAAAGTAGTGCACTATATAGGGAAGAGGTCTGGTCTATAGTAGTGCCCTATATAGGGAAGAGGTCTGGTCTATAGTAGTACCCTATATAGAGAAGAGGTCTGGTCTATAGTAGTGCCCTATATAGGGAAGAGGTCTGGTCTATAGTAGTGCCCTATATAGAGAAGAAGTCTGGTCTATAGTAGTGCCCTATATAGGGAAGAGGTCTGGTCTATAGTAGTGCCCTATATAGGGAAGAGGTCTGGTCTATAGTAGTGCCCTATATAGGGAAGAGGTCTGGTCTATAGTAGTGCCCTATACAGGGAAGAGGTCTGGTCTATAGTAGTGCACTATATATGGAAGAGGTCTGGTCTATAGTAGTGCCCTATATAGGGAAGAGGTCTGGTCTATAGTAGTGCACTATATAGGGAAGAGGTCTGGTCTATAGTAGTGCCCTATATAGGGAAGAGGTCTGGTCTATAGTAGTGCCCTATATAGGGAAGAGGTCTGGTCTATAGTAGTGCCCTATATAGGGAAGAGGTCTGGTCTATAGTAGTGCCCTATATAGGGAAGAGGTCTGGTCTATAGTAGTGCCCTATATAGGGAAGAGGTCTGGTCTATAGTAGTGCCCTATATAGGGAAGAGGTCTGGTCTATAGTAGTGCACTATATAGGGAAGAGGGTGCCATTTCAGACTGGGTTCCAGTCACACTTCATGGGTGGGCCTGTAAACCCAACCTCACCAGGGGGGAAATCACTCCTCTACTGTGGCTGATAATATACACAAACACAGACATCAACATGTAGCTTCACAGCCCTATGAAGCTGTGTAGACGACACACATGTCAAATGACAACAAAGTGTGGAGTTGTGCTCTTTCAACTGCTTTCAACATAAATCTAAATAGTGATTTGCCACCCAGTGGCAGAGCACAGTACAAAGTCCATCTGCATTAGAGTATGGTGAGAATGTATTGGACGGTAACTCAAGACTCACAGACGGTTTTACTCTTTTGTTTATCCTTATAGCTACTGTTGAGCCCTGCAGCCAATTCAGACATCTTTTCTGAACCTCTTTTCAACGATGGCCAACAGCTGAGCCACAGTGCTGTCAAAATGAGTATTTACGTTATAAAAACTCAGTTTAAAACAGGTTTCAAATAAGAAGAAAGTACATTGTTCTATGTGGTGGATCTATCATGTGTTGTTAGCAGGGATAAGTAATGGTTAACCACTCGATCCACCCCCTCCACCACCCACACACACACACCTCCAGGGAAAAGCCTCTCCCCCCCAGGTGTCACCCCAAGCCCGGCCCAGGATGGGTGAGGTCATGCTGGGGATAATGGGAGGGATGGAGGGGAGGGAGGGATGGATGGAGTAAAACTGTCCTTGTTTTCTTTATCAACTGATTCCTCTAGAGCAGGAAGGGTGTCCTACAGATGTTGTTTAGACACTGTTTTTCTACTCCGTTACAACGCAGGGATCTCTATGACTTCATCCCCAAGTAGAATACAGACGAGAGTGTCAACTGTCGAGGAAATACTAACTTGGGATGACTCCATATCTCCACTTAGCAAAAGAATAGACAAAGTTTTGGAAATAAGCTTTCACTTTGACTTTTCACTTTGACTTAGGAGACAAGAAGGTCGCAGAAGGTCTGTTTGTGCTGTCTTTCCAACTCCTTTGGTCATTATCACTCCAAACAGGCACAAGACAGCACAAATAGATCTGGAACCAGGCTATCAAAAAGGGCCACTCCCATTGGCTTAAGTGTAGAAACCAGATATGGAGCAACACATTATGTTATGGTGTAAATTATAACGCCAAACCAGTTGAACACGGACTAAGGAGACATCGGCACATGTCCGACGTGTGAGAGAGACCACTCATTCTAGATCCAAGATGGTGTTTTAGTACTCTGAATTGACTGGGAGGACCGGATAGTGATGCATTTTAGACCTCATCATCTCACAGCTGGTCGTGTAGAAAGAGACCTAATCTTCTCACAGCTGGATGTGTATAAAAGGGGGGGGGGGGGGGGGTGGAATCAAGCCACGAGAAGAAAAAGCTGAAAACATCTTGGGGGATGAAAATGCCTTGACAATGCGATACAGTGTAGAGGAGTCCCTGCATGTGCAGTGGGGTAAGCCATGCCAATAGAGAGTTTGGCAGAGCCAGAGTAGAGAAGCTCTCTAGTCTAACTCTACATGGGTGGATAAAGAGATCTCTGCATGGCTGAGAGAATCAGTATCATTGATGTCTCTGTCTCTCTGTCTCTCTGTCTCTCTGTCTCTGTCTCTCTCTCTCTACCTTTTTTTCCCCTCAAATTTAATTGCAGCATTTTCTTGTTTGGCAAATTAGACAAGCTCTCTAAAAGTTCCCCTCTTTTTGGCTGTTTACTATGTGTCTCTGTTGGTTGCCATGGTAGTAAACAGAAAACACACACACACACAATACACACAAACACTGAGAACACACATGCGAACACACATACATACACACACACAGCCTCTCGTCCTACTACCGCTGCACACAGTCATTAGTCTGAACAATCTTGTCCCTGTGAACAGAGCTGTGATGGAGGAGTACCAGCATGACAGATGTGAGAACTACTCCCTCTAGTGGTTACAATAAGCAGTTGAAGCCGACCAAAGTTGTAAAGCTGCTGCCAAATTGAATCAAAGCCATCATTGCAATCACATGATTTTCTGTTGGGGCAACTGAATGATAACTCACACGGGTTGCTGAATTTGATTAGTATCAAGCTTGGGATTTGTTGGAATACTTTAAGAATGAAGTACCTGGGATTTGTTGGAATACTTTAAGAATGAAGAACCTGGGATTTGTTAGAATACTTTAAGAATGAAGTACCTGGAATTTGTTGGAATACTTTAAGAGTGAAGTACCTGGGATTTGTTGGAATACTTTAAGAATGAAGAACCTGGGATTTGTTAGAATACTTTAAGAATGAAGAACCTGGGATTTGTTAGAATACTTTAAGAATGAAGTACCTGGGATTTGTTGGAATACTTTAAGAATGAAGTACCTGGGATTTGTTGGGATACTTTAAGAATGAAGTACCTGGGATTTGTTGGAATACTTTAAGAATGAAGTACCTGGGATTTGTTGGAATACTTTAAGAGTGAAGTACCTGGGATTTGTTGGAATACTTTAAGAATGAAGAACCTGGGATTTGTTAGAATACTTTAAGAATGAAGAACCTGGGATTTGTTAGAATACTTTAAGAATGAAGTACCTGGGATTTGTTGGAATACTTTAAGAATGAAGTACCTGGGATTTGTTGGGATACTTTAAGAATGAAGTACCTGGGATTTGTTGGAATACTTTAAGAATGAAGTACCTGGGATTTGTTGGAATACTTTAAGAGTGAAGTACCTGGGATTTGTTGGAATACTTTAAGAATGAAGAACCTGGGATTTGTTAGAATACTTTAAGAATGAAGAACCTGGGATTTGTTAGAATACTTTAAGAATGAAGTACCTGGGATTTGTTGGAATACTTTAAGAATGAAGTACCTGGGATTTGTTGGGATACTTTAAGAATGAAGTACCTGGGATTTGTTGGAATACTTTAAGAGTGAAGTACCTGGGATTTGTTGGAATACTTTAAGAATGAAGAACCTGGGATTTGTTAGAATACTTTAAGAATGAAGTACCTGGGATTTGTTGGAATACTTTAAGAATGAAGTACCTGGGATTTGTTGGAATACTTTAAGAATGAAGTACCTGGGATTTGTTGGAATACTTTAAGAACGAAGTACCTGGGATTTGTTGGAATACTTTAAGAATGAAGGTCCTGGGATTTGTTGGAATACTTTAAGAATGAAGTACCTGGGATTTGTTGGAATACTTTAAGAATGAAGTACCTGGGATTTGTTGGAATACTTTAAGAATGAAGTACCTGGGATTTGTTGGAATATTTTAAGAGTGAAGTACCTGGGATTTGTTGGAATACTTTAAGAATGAAGGTCCTGGGATTTGTTAGAATACTTTAAGAATGAAGGTCCTGGGATTTGTTGGAATACTTTAAGAATGAAGGTCCTGGGATTTGTTGGAATACTTTAAGAATGAAGGTCCTGGGATTTGTTGGAATACTTTAAGAATGAAGAACCTGGGATTTGTTGGAATACTTTAAGAATGAAGTACCTGGGATTTGTTGGAATACTTTAAGAATGAAGTACCTGGAATTTGTTGGAATACTTTAAGAATGAAGAACCTGGGATTTGTTGGAATACTTTAAGAATGAAGTACCTGGGATTTGTTGGAATACTTTAAGAATGAAGGCCTGGGGACTTCCGGCAACAATGTGTCGAGGAGCAACATCTAACTAAAGAGGCTGTGTAGCTCCAACTATATTTTAGCTAATTATTCAACGTCTAGTTACACATTGTTAACACGTTGTTAACTAATTGTCCAAAATATCGGTTACATGGAAAAATGACTTCGAAACGCATATAAGCAGACACTTTTGACAAAAAATGTTGTCTCTACCTGCAGCTAGCAAGGAAAATGGCGGAGAAGAACAACCTGATGACCAGTTCTAAATGAGATTCGCAAAATGAACAAAAATCTCGAAGAGAAAATTGCGAAAGTGGGCGAAGACGTGGCTGAAATAAAACATACAGTGTGTGCCCTGAAAACAAAAGTGGACACAGTCGACATCCTAGTTACACACACAGGAGAGAGGATATCAACCTGGGAGGACAAGAACAACCTCCTAAACAACACTGTTGAAAAAATGAAGACTGTGATGGAAAAACTTCTGAAGAACAACTTCAATACCAGAAACATTACAGTCAGAGAAACACACTTCAATACCAGAAACATTATAGTCAGAGAAACACACTTCAATACCAGAAACATTACAGTCAGAGAAACACACTTCAATACCAGAAACATTACAGTCAGAGAAACACACTTCAATACCAGAAACATTACAGTCGGAGAAACACACTTCAATACCAGAAACATTACAGTCAGAGAAACACACTTCAATACCAGAAACATTACAGTCAGAGAAACACACTTCAATACCAGAAACATTACAGTCAGAGAAACACACTTCAATACCAGAAACATTACAGTCAGAGAAACACACTTCAATACCAGAAACATTACAGTCAGAGAAACACACTTCAATACCAGAAACATTACAGTCAGAGAAACACACTTCGGATCAGAAGGGTTCCTGAAATCCACATAAATACGGAAGATTGTGTGAAAGACATTTTACTCAACCTATTTAATAACACACCGGAGGATGTTAACAACATGCCCATGGAGAGAACACATCAGATGCTGCGATGCAGTGTCCTAGACCACCGCGCCACCCAGGAGGCCCCTACTACATCATTATTATTTAATCCAGTATTATATATGTATATGAGCAGTAGATGAGAATGTAGTATCAGCAGACAAAACATGAACCTGAACTAATAAGTTACTGTTCTCTCTCTTCAGCTATGTGACAGCCCCACGCAACCCCCGGCCTACCCTGGTGTAATTCTTACCGTAGGGAGAAGGTCCTAGGGAGGGAGAAGGTCCTAGGGAGGGAGAAGGTCCTAGGGAGGGAGAAGGTCCTAGGGAGGGAGAAGGTCCTAGGGAGGGAGAAGGTCCTGCTCAGAGCTTAGGACTTTTCAATGGAAGGGGAAAAGAGTTTCCCCCTGACTTTTCCAAAGAGGTTCAAGACAAGAGAAATGGGTTCACGGAGATGAGGCATATGTGCCTGAAATGGGGACTGAAATACTTGTTGCAATATCCTGCCGTGTTCTGGGTTACTTTCAGAGGATCATTACGTCGTTTCACACGTCCAAAAGAGGCAAAGAAGTGTGTCGTGGACGTCAATGAGGCAGAACAAATTAAGTAGCGTGATAGTGGTGGAGCCAGCACCTCCACACGTGGAGATGTATCCACCCAGTCAAGTAGACCTACTAGTGATAGTGGTGGAGCCAGCACCTCCACACGTGGAGATGTATCCACTCAGTCAAGTAGGCCTGCTAGTGATAGTGGTGGAGCCAGCACCCCCACACGTGGAGATGTATCCACCCAGTCAAGTATGCCTGCTAGTGATAGTGGTGGAGCCAGCACCTCCACACGTGGAGATGTATCCACCCAGTCAAGTAGACCTGCTAGTGATAGTGGTGGAGCCAGCACCTCCACACGTGGAGATGTATCCACTCAGTCAAGTAGACCTGCTAGTGATAGTGGTGGAGCCAGCACCCCCACACGTGGAGATGTATCCACCCAGTCAAGTAGGCCTGCTAGTGATAGTGGTGGAACCAGCACCCCCACACGTGGAGATGTATCCACCCAGTCAAGTAGGCCTGCTAGTGATAGTGGTGGAGCCAGCACCCCCACACGTGGAGATGTATCCACTCAGTCAAGTAGACCTACTAGTGATAGTGGTGGAACCAGCACCTCCACACGTGGAGATGTATCCACCCAGTCAAGTAGACCTGCTAGTGATAGTGGTGGAGCCAGCACCTCCACACGTGGAGATGTATCCACCCAGTCAAGTAGGCCTACTAGTGATAGTGGTGGAGCCAGCACCCCCACACGTGGAGATGTATCCACCCAGTCAAGTATGCCTGCTAGTGATAGTGGTGGAGCCAGCACCTCCACACGTGGAGATGTATCCACCCAGTCAAGTAGACCTGCTAGTGATAGTGGTGGAGCCAGCACCTCCACACGTGGAGATGTATCCACTCAGTCAAGTAGACCTGCTAGTGATAGTGGTGGAGCCAGCACCCCCACACGTGGAGATGTATCCACCCAGTCAAGTAGGCCTGCTAGTGATAGTGGTGGAGCCAGCACCTCCACACGTGGAGATGTATCCACTCAGTCAAGTAGGCCTACTAGTGATAGTGGTGGAGCCAGCACCTCCACACGTGGAGATGTATCCACTCAGTCAAGTAGGCCTACTAGTGATAGTGGTGGAGCCAGCACCTCCACACGTGGAGATGTATCCACTCAGTCAAGTAGGCCTACTAGTGATAGTGGTGGAGCCAGCACCTCCACACGTGGAGATGTATCCACTCAGTCAAGTAGGCCTACTAGTGATAGTGGTGGAGCCAGCACCTCCACACGTGGAGATGTATCCACTCAGTCAAGTAGGCCTACTAGTGATAGTGGTGGAGCCAGCACCTCCACACGTGGAGATGTATCCACTCAGTCAAGTAGGCCTACTAGTGATAGTGGTGGAGCCAGCACCTCCACACGTGGAGATGTATCCACTCAGTCAAGTAGGCCTACTAGTGATAGTGGTGGAGCCAGCACCTCCACACGTGGAGATGTATCCACTCAGTCAAGTAGGCCTACTAGTGATAGTGGTGGAGCCAGCACCTCCACACGTGGAGATGTATCCACCCAGTCAAGTAGGCCTGCTAGTGATAGTGGTGGAGCCAGCACCTCCACACGTGGAGATGTATCCACTAAGTCAAGTAGACCTGCTAGTGATAGTGGTGGAGCCAGCACCTCCACACGTGGAGATGTATCCACTCAGTCAAGTAGACCTACTAGTGATAGTGGTGGAGCCAGCACCCCCACACGTGGAGATGTATCCACCCAGTCAAGTAGGCCTGCTAGTGATAGTGGTGGAACCAGCACCCCCACACGTGGAGATGTATCCACCCAGTCAAGTAGGCCTGCTAGTGATAGTGGTGGAGCCAGCACCTCCACACGTGGAGATGTATCCACTCAGTCAAGTAGGCCTACTAGTGATAGTGGTGGAACCAGCACCTCCACACGTGGAGATGTATCCACTCAGTCAAGTAGGCCTACTAGTGAAAGTGGTGGAGCCAGCACCTCCACACGTGGAGATGTATCCACCCAGTCAAGTAGGCCTACTAGTATTAGTGGTGGAGCCAGCACCTCCACACGTGGAGATGTATCCCCTCAGTCAAGTAGGCATCTAGTGATAGTGGTGGAGCCAGCACCTCCACACGTGGAGATGTATCCACCCAGTCAAGTAGGCCTGCTAGTGATAGTGGTGGAGCCAGCACCTCCACACGTGGAGATGTATCCACCCAGTCAAGTAGGCCTGCTAGTGATAGTGGTGGAGCCAGCACCTCCACACGTGGAGATGTATCCACTCAGTCAAGTAGGCCTACTAGTGATAGTGGTGGAGCCAGCACCTCCACACGTGGAGATGTATCCACCCAGTCAAGTAGGCCTGCTAGTGATAGTGGTGGAGCCAGCACCTCCACACGTGGAGATGTATCCACTAAGTCAAGTAGACCTGCTAGTGATAGTGGTGGAGCCAGCACCTCCACACGTGGAGATGTATCCACTCAGTCAAGTAGACCTACTAGTGATAGTGGTGGAGCCAGCACCCCCACACGTGGAGATGTATCCACCCAGTCAAGTAGGCCTGCTAGTGATAGTGGTGGAACCAGCACCCCCACACGTGGAGATGTATCCACCCAGTCAAGTAGGCCTGCTAGTGATAGTGGTGGAGCCAGCACCTCCACACGTGGAGATGTATCCACTCAGTCAAGTAGGCCTACTAGTGATAGTGGTGGAACCAGCACCTCCACACGTGGAGATGTATCCACTCAGTCAAGTAGGCCTACTAGTGAAAGTGGTGGAGCCAGCACCTCCACACGTGGAGATGTATCCACCCAGTCAAGTAGGCCTACTAGTATTAGTGGTGGAGCCAGCACCTCCACACGTGGAGATGTATCCCCTCAGTCAAGTAGGCATCTAGTGATAGTGGTGGAGCCAGCACCTCCACACGTGGAGATGTATCCACTCAGTCAAGTAGGCCTACTAGTGATAGTGGTGGAGCCAGCACCTCCACACGTGGAGATGTATCCACTCAGTCAAGTAGGCCTACTCCGCGACCCACAGCAATGCAGTCTTCTATGGACCAGTTTATGCCAAAGTCTATGTCTGTAGCAAAACAAGGCCAAATTGATATTGCATTGGCTAAAATGATTGCCACTGATTTCCAGACATTTTCGATCGTGGAGGACAGAGGTCTAAATCCAATGTACACTTCCAATTCCAAGCAGGAAAACACATTAAAAATCACTTATTCCACAACTGCACACAGGCTTCAGTACGGGAAAGAGTCCAAAAAGCTACTGCCGTTTGCCCTGCCACTGACTCCTGGACATCAGGGGTAACCACTCCTTCCTTACATGTCAGTTACATGTCACTTCATTGAAGATGGTTTGATATCTAGCTGTCTTCTGGACTGTTTTGAGTTCAGCGACAGAGAACTTGGCAGAGGAACTGTTGAGTGGCCAGAGAATGGCAAGTAGAAGGAAAAGTGGTCTGTTGTGTTAGCAACAATGCAGCTAACATAACCAAAGCAGTGAAAATGTTCAAATGGACCCATCATCCATGTCTTGCCCACATAATAAACCTGATTGTAAGAGATGCTCTGAAGGTGATGAAGCCCACTGTGGACAAAGTGGGCTTCATACTTCCACAGGAGCACAGTAGGTGCTGAAAAACTAAAGGGTGGTGATGCCTGAGCTGAGGCTTAAACAAGACTGCACTACAAGGTTGAATTCAACATTTTATATGTTGAAGCGGTTTCTTGAGTCAAAGGATGCCATCATCTCTACCCTGGCCATTGTCCATGCACCTGTTGATGCTCTGACCCAAGCGGAATGGGAGGTGGTGGAGGAGGTGGGCGGAGTCCTGGAAACCTTTGAGCAGGTCACTGTGGAGATCAATGGAGAGAGGTACAGAAAGCAGTTATTACTGCATCATTATTTAATCCAGTATTATATATGTATATGAGCAGTAGATGAGAATGTAGTATCAGCAGACAAAACACGAACCTGAACTAATAAGTTACTGTTCTCTCTTTTCAGCTATGTGACAGCCTCAATAATGATACTCCTGTGTAAGGGTCTGCAGCCAATCACAGCCAGCCGCCAGAGAGAAGCAAATGTAACCGCTGGACATGTGACAGAGTTGATGGACACCCTATGTTCATCAATGGACAGAAAGATCCACAGGATGGAACATGATCACGTGCTATCAGAAACCGCTGCACTTGACCCCAGGTTTAAGAAGTTAGCCTTCAGTGATGCCAGAGCGATTGATGAGGCTCTTCAAAGAATAACCTCAGCAGCAGGGAGGGACAGCCCCAGCAGTCAGCTGGCTCAGGCACCAGGGCAACAGGAAGAAGAGGGAGGGACAGCCCCAGCAGTCAGCTGGCTCAGGCACCAGGGCAACAGGAAGAAGAGGGAGGGACAGCCCCAGCAGTCAGCTGGCTCAGGCACCAGGGCAACAGGAAGAAGAGGGAGGGACAGCCCCAGCAGTCAGCTGGCTCAGGCACCAGGGCAACAGGAAGAAGAGGGAGGGACAGCCCCAGCAGTCAGCTGGCTCAGGCACCAGGGCAACAGGAAGAAGAGGGAGGGACAGCCCCAGCAGTCAGCTGGCTCAGGCACCAGGGCAACAGGAAGAAGAGGGAGGGACAGCCCCAGCAGTCAGCTGGCTCAGGCACCAGGGCAACAGGAAGAAGAGGGAGCAGATGGAGCAGAAGCACCAGCAGTAGTGCCACAAACGTCTGCTGTTTGGATGCTGTTTGACGAGAGAGCAACTGGGGATGCAGCACGAAGGAATCCCTCAGCAGATGCCATAACGGAGGTCCGATCCTATTTGGAGGAGCCGCTGCAGATCCTCTGAGCTGGTGGAAGAACAAGGCCTCTGTCTACCCACGGCTTACTAAAGTCAAGACAGGGAGACTCTGCATAGTGGTCACATCCGTTCACCTCTGAGAGGGTCTTCTCGAAAACTGGACAAATAATTACTGAGCGATGAAACTACATCAGCCCCTCGAAAGTGAGGCAGCTTGCATTTCTGAATGCAAATCTCTCATAAAAGCTAAATCTGGTCAGCATTGCTGTGTGCTGCTGGTTATAACATGACAATAAAGAAGATAGAATAGGGA